>NW_028289255.1:0-63605 GCF_059628265.1 Tinamus guttatus
GGAGCCTCACTCCAAACGGGGCTCTCCGCTTCATCCAGCCCCTGACTCCATACTAGCACCAACGGGCTGCTAAAGCGTTTCGCAGAAAACACCAAGGAACCTGTTTCTCACTCCAACCACAAAGCGTGTGCAGCACGAGTCTTGGCACAGCAGAACACTTCCCTTGGCACGGCCTTTGGAGCCTCACTCCAAACGGGGCTCTCCGCTTCATCCAGCCCCTGACTCCATACCAGCACCAACGGGCTGCTAAAGCGTTTCGCAGAAAACACCAAGGAACCTGTTTCTCACTCCAACCACAAAGCGTGCGCAGCACGAGTCTTGGCACAGCAGAACACTTCCTTTGGCATGCCCTTTGCAGCCTCACTCCAAACGGGGCTCTCCGCTTCATCCAGCCCCTGACTCCATACTAGCACCAAACGGGCTGCTAAAGCGTTTCGCAGAAAACACCAAGGAACCTGTTTCTCACTCCAACCACAAAGCGTGCGCAGCACGAGTCTTGGCACAGCAGAACACTTCCCTTGGCATGCCCTTTGCAGCCTCACTCCAAACGGGGCTCTCCGCTTCATCCAGCCCCTGACTCCATACCAGCACCAACGGGCTGCTAAAGCGTTTCGCAGAAAACACCAAGGAACCTGTTTCTCACTCCAACCACAAAGCGTGCGCAGCACGAGTCTTGGCACAGCAGAACACTTCCCTTGGCATGCCCTTTGCAGCCTCACTCCAAACGGGGCTCTCCGCTTCATCCAGCCCCTGACTCCATACTAGCACCAACGGGCTGCTAAAGCGTTTCGCAGAAAACACCAAGGAACCTGTTTCTCACTCCAACCACAAAGCGTGCGCAGCACGAGTCTTGGCACAGCAGAACACTTCCCTTGGCACGGCCTTTGGAGCCTCACTCCAAACGGGGCTCTCCACTTCATCCAGCCCCTGACTCCATACCAGCACCAACGGGCTGCTAAAGCGTTTCGCAGAAAACACCAAGGAACCTGTTTCTCACTCCAACCACAAAGCGTGCGCAGCACGAGTCTTGGCACAGCAGAACACTTCCCTTGGCATGCCCTTTGCAGCCTCACTCCAACGGGGCTCTCCGCTTCATCCAGCCCCTGACTCCATAATAGCACCAAACGGGCTGCAAAAGCGTTTCGCAGAAAACACCAAGGAACCTGTTTCTCACTCCAAGCACAAAGCGTGCGCAGCACGAGTCTTGGCACAGCAGAACACTTCCCTTGGCACGCCCTTTGCAGCCTCACTCCAAACGGGGCTCTCCGCTTCATCCAGCCCCTGACTCCATACTAGCACCAATGGGCTGCAAAAGTGTTTCGCAGAAAACACCAAGGAACCTGTTTCTCACTCCAACCACAAAGCGTGCGCAGCACGAGTCTTGGCACAGCAAAACACTTCCCTTGGCACGCCCTTTGCAGTCTCACTCCAAACGGGACTCTCCGCTTCATCCAGCCCCTGACTCCATACTAGCACCAACGGGCTGCTAAAGCGTTTCGCAGAAAACACCAAGGAACCTGTTTCTCACTCCAACCACAAAGCGTGTGCAGCACGAGTCTTGGCACAGCAGAACACTTCCCTTGGCACGGCCTTTGGAGCCTCACTCCAAACGGGGCTCTCCGCTTCATCCAGCCCCTGACTCCATACCAGCACCAACGGGCTGCTAAAGCGTTTCGCAGAAAACACCAAGGAACCTGTTTCTCACTCCAACCACAAAGTGTGCGCAGCACGAGTCTTGGCACAGCAGAACACTTCCCTTGGCATGCCCTTTGCAGCCTCACTCCAACGGGGCTCTCCGCTTCATCCAGCCCCTGACTCCATAATAGCACCAAACGGGCTGCAAAAGCGTTTCGCAGAAAACACCAAGGAACCTGTTTCTCACTCCAAGCACAAAGCGTGCGCAGCACGAGTCTTGGCACAGCAAAACACTACCCTTGGCACGCCCTTTGCAGTCTCACTCCAAACGGGGCTCTCCGCTTCATCCATCCCCTGACTCCATACCAGCACCAACGGGCTGCTAAAGCGTTTCGCAGAAAACACCAAGGAACCTGTTTCTCACTCCAACCACAAAGCGTGCGCAGCACGAGTCTTGGCACAGCAGAACACTTCCCTTGGCATGCCCTTTGCAGCCTCACTCCAAACGGGGCTCTCCGCTTCATCCAGCCCCTGACTCCATAATAGCACCAAACGGGCTGCTAAAGCGTTTCGCAGAAAACACCAAGGAACCTGTTTCTCACTCCAACCACAAAGCGTGCGCAGCATAAGTCTTGGCACAGCAGAACACTTCCCTTGGCACTCCCTTTGCAGTCTCACTCCAAACGGGGCACTCCGCTTCATCCAGCCCCTGACTCCATACTAGCACCAACGGGCTGCTAAAGCGTTTCGCAGAAAACACCAAGGAACCTGTTTCTCACTCCAAGCACAAAGCGTGCGCAGCACGAGTCTTGGCACAGCAGAACACTTCCCTTGGCATGCCCTTTGCAGCCTCACTCCAAACGGGGCTCTCCGCTTCATCCAGCCCCTGACTCCATACTAGCACCAACGGGCTGCTAAAGCGTTTCGCAGAAAACACCAAGGAACCTGTTTCTCACTCCAACCACAAAGCGTGCGCAGCACGAGTCTTGGCACAGCAGAACACTTCCCTTGGCACGGCCGTTGGAGCCTCACTCCAAACGGGGCTCTCCGCTTCATCCAGCCCCTGACTCCATACCAGCACCAACGGGCTGCTAAAGCGTTTCGCAGAAAACACCAAGGAACCTGTTTCTCACTCCAACCACAAAGCGTGCGCAGCACGAGTCTTGGCACAGCAGAACACTTCCCTTGGCATGCCCTTTGCAGCCTCACTCCAAACGGGGCTCTCCGCTTCATCCATCCCCTGACTCCATACTAGCACCAAACGGGCTGCTAAAGCGTTTCGCAGAAAACACCAAGGAACCTGTTTCTCACTCCAACCACAAAGCGTGCGCAGCACGAGTCTTGGCACAGCAGAACACTTCCCTTGGCATGCCCTTTGCAGCCTCACTCCAAACGGGGCTCTCCGCTTCATCCAGCCCCTGATTCCATACTAGCACCAACGGGCTGCTAAAGCGTTTCGCAGAAAACACCAAGGAACCTGTTTCTCACTCCAACCACAAAGCGTGTGCAGCACGAGTCTTGGCACAGCAGAACACTTCCCTTGGCACGGCCTTTGGAGCCTCACTCCAAACGGGGCTCTCCGCTTCATCCAGCCCCTGACTCCATACCAGCACCAACGGGCTGCTAAAGCGTTTCGCAGAAAACACCAAGGAACCTGTTTCTCACTCCAACCACAAAGCGTGCGCAGCACGAGTCTTGGCACAGCAGAACACTTCCCTTGGCATGCCCTTTGCAGCCTCACTCCAACGGGGCTCTCCGCTTCATCCAGCCCCTGACTCCATAATAGCACCAAACGGGCTGCAAAAGCGTTTCGCAGAAAACACCAAGGAACCTGTTTCTCACTCCAACCACAAAGCGTGCGCAGCACGAGTCTTGGCACAGCAAAACACTTCCCCTGGCACGCCCTTTGCTGTCTCACTCCAAACGGGGCTCTCCGCTTCATCCAGCCCCTGACTCCATAATAGCACCAAACGGGCTGCTAAAGCGTTTCGCAGAAAACACCAAGGAACCTGTTTCTCACTCCAACCACAAAGCGTGCGCAGCATGTGTCTTGGCACAGCAGAACACTTCCCTTGGCACTCCCTTTGCAGTCTCACTCCAAACGGGGCACTCCGCTTCATCCAGCCCCTGACTCCATACTAGCACCAACGGGCTGCTAAAGCGTTTCGCAGAAAACACCAAGGAACCTGTTTCTCACTCCAAGCACAAAGCGTGCGCAGCACGAGTCTTGGCACAGCAGAACACTTCCCTTGGCACGGCCTTTGGAGCCTCACTCCAAACGGGGCTCTCCGCTTCATCCAGCCCCTGACTCCATACCAGCACCAACGGGCTGCTAAAGCGTTTCGCAGAAAACACCAAGGAACCTGTTTCTCACTCCAACCACAAAGCGTGCGCAGCACGAGTCTTGGCACAGCAGAACACTTCCCTTGGCATGCCCTTTGCAGCCTCACTCCAAACGGGGCTCTCCGCTTCATCCAGCCCCTGACTCCATACTAGCACCAAACGGGCTGCTAAAGCGTTTCGCAGAAAACACCAAGGAACCTGTTTCTCACTCCAACCACAAAGCGTGCGCAGCACGAGTCTTGGCACAGCAGAACACTTCCCTTGGCATGCCCTTTGCAGCCTCACTCCAACGGGGCTCTCCGCTTCATCCAGCCCCTGACTCCATAATAGCACCAAACGGGCTGCAAAAGCGTTTCGCAGAAAACACCAAGGAACCTGTTTCTCACTCCAACCACAAAGCGTGCGCAGCACGAGTCTTGGCACAGCAAAACACTTCCCTTGGCACGCCCTTTGCAGTCTCACTCCAAACGGGGCTCTCCGCTTCATCCATCCCCTGACTCCATACCAGCACCAACGGGCTGCTAAAGCGTTTCGCAGAAAACACCAAGGAACCTGTTTCTCACTCCAACCACAAAGCGTGCGCAGCACGAGTCTTGGCACAGCAGAACACTTCCCTTGGCATGCCCTTTGCAGCCTCACTCCAAACGGGGCTCTCCGCTTCATCCAGCCCCTGACTCCATAATAGCACCAAACGGGCTGCTAAAGCGTTTCGCAGAAAACACCAAGGAACCTGTTTCTCACTCCAACCACAAAGCGTGCGCAGCATAAGTCTTGGCACAGCAGAACACTTCCCTTGGCACTCCCTTTGCAGTCTCACTCCAAACGGGGCACTCCGCTTCATCCAGCCCCTGACTCCATACTAGCACCAACGGGCTGCTAAAGCGTTTCGCAGAAAACACCAAGGAACCTGTTTCTCACTCCAAGCACAAAGCGTGCGCAGCACGAGTCTTGGCACAGCAGAACACTTCCCTTGGCATGCCCTTTGCAGCCTCACTCCAAACGGGGCTCTCCGCTTCATCCAGCCCCTGACTCCATACTAGCACCAACGGGCTGCTAAAGCGTTTCGCAGAAAACACCAAGGAACCTGTTTCTCACTCCAACCACAAAGCGTGCGCAGCACGAGTCTTGGCACAGCAGAACACTTCCCTTGGCACGGCCGTTGGAGCCTCACTCCAAACGGGGCTCTCCGCTTCATCCAGCCCCTGACTCCATACCAGCACCAACGGGCTGCTAAAGCGTTTCGCAGAAAACACCAAGGAACCTGTTTCTCACTCCAACCACAAAGCGTGCGCAGCACGAGTCTTGGCACAGCAGAACACTTCCCTTGGCATGCCCTTTGCAGCCTCACTCCAAACGGGGCTCTCCGCTTCATCCATCCCCTGACTCCATACTAGCACCAAACGGGCTGCTAAAGCGTTTCGCAGAAAACACCAAGGAACCTGTTTCTCACTCCAACCACAAAGCGTGCGCAGCACGAGTCTTGGCACAGCAGAACACTTCCCTTGGCATGCCCTTTGCAGCCTCACTCCAAACGGGGCTCTCCGCTTCATCCAGCCCCTGATTCCATACTAGCACCAACGGGCTGCTAAAGCGTTTCGCAGAAAACACCAAGGAACCTGTTTCTCACTCCAACCACAAAGCGTGTGCAGCACGAGTCTTGGCACAGCAGAACACTTCCCTTGGCACGGCCTTTGGAGCCTCACTCCAAACGGGGCTCTCCGCTTCATCCAGCCCCTGACTCCATACCAGCACCAACGGGCTGCTAAAGCGTTTCGCAGAAAACACCAAGGAACCTGTTTCTCACTCCAACCACAAAGCGTGCGCAGCACGAGTCTTGGCACAGCAGAACACTTCCCTTGGCATGCCCTTTGCAGCCTCACTCCAACGGGGCTCTCCGCTTCATCCAGCCCCTGACTCCATAATAGCACCAAACGGGCTGCAAAAGCGTTTCGCAGAAAACACCAAGGAACCTGTTTCTCACTCCAACCACAAAGCGTGTGCAGCACGAGTCTTGGCACAGCAGAACACTTCCCTTGGCACGCCCTTTGCAGCCTCACTCCAAACGGGGCTCTCCGCTTCATCCAGCCCCTGACTCCATACTAGCACCAATGGGCTGCAAAAGTGTTTCGCAGAAAACACCAAGGAACCTGTTTCTCACTCCAACCACAAAGCGTGCGCAGCACGAGTCTTGGCACAGCAGAACACTTCCTTTGGCATGCCCTTTGCAGCCTCACTCCAAACGGGGCTCTCCGCTTCATCCAGCCCCTGACTCCATACTAGCACCAACGGGCTGCTAAAGCGTTTCGCAGAAAACACCAAGGAACCTGTTTCTCACTCCAACCACAAAGCGTGCGCAGCACGAGTCTTGGCACAGCAGAACACTTCCCTTGGCACGCCCTTTGCAGCCTCACTCCAAACGGGGCTCTCCGCTTCATCCAGCCCCTGACTCCATACTAGCACCAACGGGCTGCTAAAGCGTTTCGCAGAAAACACCAAGGAACCTGTTTCTCACTCCAACCACAAAGCGTGTGCAGCACGAGTCTTGGCACAGCAGAACACTTCCCTTGGCACGGCCTTTGGAGCCTCACTCCAAACGGGGCTCTCCGCTTCATCCAGCCCCTGACTCCATACCAGCACCAACGGGCTGCTAAAGCGTTTCGCAGAAAACACCAAGGAACCTGTTTCTCACTCCAACCACAAAGCGTGCGCAGCACGAGTCTTGGCACAGCAGAACACTTCCCTTGGCATGCCCTTTGCAGCCTCACTCCAAACGGGGCTCTCCGCTTCATCCAGCCCCTGACTCCATACTAGCACCAAACGGGCTGCTAAAGCGTTTCGCAGAAAACACCAAGGAACCTGTTTCTCACTCCAACCACAAAGCGTGCGCAGCACGAGTCTTGGCACAGCAGAACACTTCCCTTGGCATGCCCTTTGCAGCCTCACTCCAAACGGGGCTCTCCGCTTCATCCAGCCCCTGACTCCATACCAGCACCAACGGGCTGCTAAAGCGTTTCGCAGAAAACACCAAGGAACCTGTTTCTCACTCCAACCACAAAGCGTGCGCAGCACGAGTCTTGGCACAGCAGAACACTTCCCTTGGCATGCCCTTTGCAGCCTCACTCCAAACGGGGCTCTCCGCTTCATCCAGCCCCTGACTCCATACTAGCACCAACGGGCTGCTAAAGCGTTTCGCAGAAAACACCAAGGAACCTGTTTCTCACTCCAACCACAAAGCGTGCGCAGCACGAGTCTTGGCACAGCAGAACACTTCCCTTGGCACGGCCTTTGGAGCCTCACTCCAAACGGGGCTCTCCGCTTCATCCAGCCCCTGACTCCATACCAGCACCAACGGGCTGCTAAAGCGTTTCGCAGAAAACACCAAGGAACCTGTTTCTCACTCCAACCACAAAGCGTGCGCAGCACGAGTCTTGGCACAGCAGAACACTTCCCTTGGCATGCCCTTTGCAGCCTCACTCCAACGGGGCTCTCCGCTTCATCCAGCCCCTGACTCCATAATAGCACCAAACGGGCTGCAAAAGCGTTTCGCAGAAAACACCAAGGAACCTGTTTCTCACTCCAACCACAAAGCGTGCGCAGCACGAGTCTTGGCACAGCAAAACACTTCCCTTGGCACGCCCTTTGCAGTCTCACTCCAAACGGGGCTCTCCGCTTCATCCATCCCCTGACTCCATACCAGCACCAACGGGCTGCTAAAGCGTTTCGCAGAAAACACCAAGGAACCTGTTTCTCACTCCAACCACAAAGCGTGCGCAGCACGAGTCTTGGCACAGCAGAACACTTCCCTTGGCACGCCCTTTGCAGCCTCACTCCAAACGGGGCTCTCCGCTTCATCCAGCCCCTGACTCCATACTAGCACCAATGGGCTGCAAAAGTGTTTCGCAGAAAACACCAAGGAACCTGTTTCTCACTCCAACCACAAAGCGTGCGCAGCACGAGTCTTGGCACAGCAGAACACTTCCCTTGGCACGCCCTTTGCAGTCTCACTCCAAACGGGGCACTCCGCTTCATCCAGCCCCTGACTCCATACTAGCACCAACGGGCTGCTAAAGCGTTTCGCAGAAAACACCAAGGAACCTGTTTCTCACTCCAACCACAAAGCGTGCGCAGCACGAGTCTTGGCACAGCAGAACACTTCCCTTGGCACGCCCTTTGCAGCCTCACTCCAAACGGGGCTCTCCGCTTCATCCAGCCCCTGACTCCATACCAGCACCAACGGGCTGCTAAAGCGTTTCGCAGAAAACACCAAGGAACCTGTTTCTCACTCCAACCACAAAGCGTGCGCAGCACGAGTCTTGGCACAGCAGAACACTTCCCTTGGCATGCCCTTTGCAGCCTCACTCCAAACGGGGCTCTCCGCTTCATCCAGCCCCTGACTCCATACTAGCACCAAACGGGCTGCTAAAGCGTTTTGCAGAAAACACCAAGGAACCTGTTTCTCACTCCAACCACAAAGCGTGCGCAGCACGAGTCTTGGCACAGCAGAACACTTCCCTTGGCACGCCCTTTGCAGCCTCACTCCAAACGGGGCTCTCCGCTTCATCCAGCCCCTGACTCCATACTAGCACCAACGGGCTGCTAAAGCGTTTCGCAGAAAACACCAAGGAACCTGTTTCTCACTCCAACCACAAAGCGTGCGCAGCACGAGTCTTGGCACAGCAGAACACTTCCCTTGGCACGCCCTTTGCAGTCTCACTTCAAACGGGGCTCTCCGCTTCATCCAGCCCCTGATTCCATACTAGCACCAAACGGGCTGCTAAAGCGTTTCGCAGAAAACACCAAGGAACCTGTTTCTCACTCCAACCACAAAGCGTGTGCAGCACGAGTCTTGGCACAGTAGAACACTTCCCTTGGCACGGCCTTTGGAGCCTCACTCCAAACGGGGCTCTCCGCTTCATCCAGCCCCTGACTCCATACCAGCACCAACGGGCTGCTAAAGCGTTTCGCAGAAAACACCAAGGAACCTGTTTCTCACTCCAACCACAAAGCGTGCGCAGCACGAGTCTTGGCACAGCAGAACACTTCCCTTGGCATGCCCTTTGCAGCCTCACTCCAACGGGGCTCTCCGCTTCATCCAGCCCCTGATTCCATACTAGCACCAAACGGGCTGCTAAAGCGTTTCGCAGAAAACACCAAGGAACCTGTTTCTCACTCCAACCACAAAGCGTGCGCAGCACGAGTCTTGGCACAGCAGAACACTTCCCTTGGCATGCCCTTTGCAGCCTCACTCCAAACGGGGCTCTCCGCTTCATCCAGCCCCTGACTCCATACTAGCACCAATGGGCTGCAAAAGTGTTTCGCAGAAAACACCAAGGAACCTGTTTCTCACTCCAACCACAAAGCGTGCGCAGCACGAGTCTTGGCACAGCAGAACACTTCCCTTGGCACGCCCTTTGCAGTCTCACTCCAAACGGGGCACTCCGCTTCATCCAGCCCCTGACTCCATACTAGCACCAACGGGCTGCTAAAGCGTTTCGCAGAAAACACCAAGGAACCTGTTTCTCACTCCAACCACAAAGCGTGCGCAGCACGAGTCTTGGCACAGCAGAACACTTCCCTTGGCACGCCCTTTGCAGCCTCACTCCAAACGGGGCTCTCCGCTTCATCCAGCCCCTGACTCCATACTAGCACCAACGGGCTGCTAAAGCGTTTCGCAGAAAACACCAAGGAACCTGTTTCTCACTCCAACCACAAAGCGTGCGCAGCACGAGTCTTGGCACAGCAGAACACTTCCCTTGGCACGGCCTTTGGAGCCTCACTCCAAACGGGGCTCTCCGCTTCATCCAGCCCCTGACTCCATACCAGCACCAACGGGCTGCTAAAGCGTTTCGCAGAAAACACCAAGGAACCTGTTTCTCACTCCAAGCACAAAGCGTGCGCAGCACGAGTCTTGGCACAGCAGAACACTTCCCTTGGCATGCCCTTTGCAGCCTCACTCCAAACGGGGCTCTCCGCTTCATCCAGCCCCTGACTCCATACTAGCACCAAACAGGTTGCTAAAGCGTTTTGCAGAAAACACCAAGGAACCTGTTTCTCACTCCAACCACAAAGCGTGCGCAGCACGAGTCTTGGCACAGCAGAACACTTCCCTTGGCACGCCCTTTGCAGCCTCACTCCAAACGGGGCTCTCCGCTTCATCCAGCCCCTGACTCCATACTAGCACCAACGGGCTGCTAAAGCGTTTCGCAGAAAACACCAAGGAACCTGTTTCTCACTCCAAGCACAAAGCGTGCGCAGCACGAGTCTTGGCACAGCAAAACACTTCCTTTGGCATGCCCTTTGCAGCCTCACTCCAAACGGGGCTCTCCGCTTCATCCAGCCCCTGACTCCATACTAGCACCAACGGGCTGCTAAAGCGTTTCGCAGAAAACACCAAGGAACCTGTTTCTCACTCCAACCACAAAGCGTGCGCAGCACGAGTCTTGGCACAGCAGAACACTTCCCTTGGCATGCCCTTTGCAGCCTCACTCCAAACGGGGCTCTCCGCTTCATCCAGCCCCTGACTCCATACTAGCACCAACGGGCTGCTAAAGCGTTTCGCAGAAAACACCAAGGAACCTGTTTCTCACCCCAACCACAAAGCGTGCGCAGCACGAGTCTTGGCACAGCAGAACACTTCCCTTGGCATGCGCTTTGCAGCCTCACTCCAAACAGGTCTCTCCGCTTCATCCAGCCCCTGACTCCATACTAGCACCAACGGGCTGCTAAAGCGTTTCGCAGAAAACACCAAGGAACCTGTTTCTCACTCCAACCACAAAGCGTGCGCAGCACGAGTCTTGGCACAGCAGAACACTTCCCTTGGCATGCCCTTTGCAGCCTCACTCCAAACGGGGCTCTCCGCTTCATCCAGCCCCTGACTCCGTACTAGCACCAACGGGCTGCTAAAGCGTTTCGCAGAAAACACCAAGGAACCTGTTTCTCACTCCAACCACAAAGCGTGCGCAGCATGAGTCTTGGCACAGCAGAACACTTCCCTTGGCATGCCCTTTGCAGCCGCACTCCAAACGGGGCTCTCCGCTTCATCCAGCCCCTGACTCCGTGCTAGCACCAACGGGCTGCTAAAGCGTTTCGCAGAAAACACCAAGGAACCTGTTTCTCACTCCAACCACAAAGCGTGCACAGCACGAGTCTTGGCACAGCAGAACACTTCCCTTGGCATGCCCTTTGCAGCCTCACTCCAAACAGGGCTCTCCGCTTCATCCAGCCCCTGACTCCATACTAGCACCAATGGGCTGCAAAAGTGTTTCGCAGAAAACACCAAGGAACCTGTTTCTCACTCCAACCACAAAGCGTGCGCAGCACGAGTCTTGGCACAGCAGAACACTTCCTTTGGCATGCCCTTTGCAGCCTCACTCCAAACGGGGCTCTCCGCTTCATCCAGCCCCTGACTCCATACTAGCACCAACGGGCTGCTAAAGCGTTTCGCAGAAAACACCAAGGAACCTGTTTCTCACTCCAAGCACAAAGCGTGCGCAGCACGAGTCTTGGCACAGCAGAACACTTCCCTTGGCACGCCCTTTGCAGCCTCACTCCAAACGGGGCACTCCGCTTCATCCAGCCCCTGACTCCATACTAGCACCAACGGGCTGTTAAAGCGTTTCGCAGAAAACACCAAGGAACCTGTTTCTCACTCCAACCACAAAGCGTGAGCAGCACGAGTCTTGGCACAGCAGAACACTTCCCTTGGCACGCCCTTTGCAGTCTCACTCCAAACGGGGCTCTCCGCTTCATCCAGCCCCTGACTCCATACCAGCACCAACGGGCTGCTAAAGCGTTTCGCAGAAAACACCAAGGAACCTGTTTCTCACTCCAACCACAAAGCGTGCGCAGCACGAGTCTTGGCACAGCAGAACACTTCCCTTGGCACGGCCTTTGGAGCCTCACTCCAAACGGGGCTCTCCGCTTCATCCAGCCCCTGATTCCATACTAGCACCAAACGGGCTGCTAAAGCGTTTCGCAGAAAACACCAAGGAACCTGTTTCTCACTCCAACCACAAAGCGTGCGCAGCACGAGTCTTGGCACAGCAGAACACTTCCCTTGGCACGCCCTTTGCAGCCTCACTCCAAACGGGGCTCTCCGCTTCATCCAGCCCCTGACTCCATACTAGCACCAATGGGCTGCAAAAGTGTTTCGCAGAAAACACCAAGGAACCTGTTTCTCACTCCAACCACAAAGCGTGCGCAGCACGAGTCTTGGCACAGCAGAACACTTCCCTTGGCACGCCCTTTGCAGTCTCACTCCAAACGGGGCACTCCGCTTCATCCAGCCCCTGACTCCATACTAGCACCAACGGGCTGCTAAAGCGTTTCGCAGAAAACACCAAGGAACCTGTTTCTCACTCCAACCACAAAGCGTGCGCAGCACGAGTCTTGGCACAGCAGAACACTTCCCTTGGCACGCCCTTTGGAGCCTCACTCCAAACGGGGCTCTCCGCTTCATCCAGCCCCTGACTCCATACTAGCACCAACGGGCTGCTAAAGCGTTTCGCAGAAAACACCAAGGAACCTGTTTCTCACTCCAACCACAAAGCGTGCGCAGCACGAGTCTTGGCACAGCAGAACACTTCCCTTGGCACGGCCTTTGGAGCCTCACTCCAAACGGGGCTCTCCGCTTCATCCAGCCCCTGACTCCATACCAGCACCAACGGGCTGCTAAAGCGTTTCGCAGAAAACACCAAGGAACCTGTTTCTCACTCCAACCACAAAGCGTGCGCAGCACGAGTCTTGGCACAGCAGAACACTTCCCTTGGCATGCCCTTTGCAGCCTCACTCCAAACGGGGCTCTCCGCTTCATCCAGCCCCTGACTCCATACTAGCACCAAACGGGCTGCTAAAGCGTTTCGCAGAAAACACCAAGGAACCTGTTTCTCACTCCAACCACAAAGCGTGCGCAGCACGAGTCTTGGCACAGCAGAACACTTCCCTTGGCATGCCCTTTGCAGCCTCACTCCAAACGGGGCTCTCCGCTTCATCCAGCCCCTGACTCCATACTAGCACCAAACGGGCTGCTAAAGCGTTTCGCAGAAAACACCAAGGAACCTGTTTCTCACTCCAACCACAAAGCGTGCGCAGCACGAGTCTTGGCACAGCAGAACACTTCCCTTGGCATGCCCTTTGCAGCCTCACTCCAAACGGGGCTCTCCGCTTCATCCAGCCCCTGACTCCATACTAGCACCAACGGGCTGCTAAAGCGTTTCGCAGAAAACACCAAGGAACCTGTTTCTCACTCCAACCACAAAGCGTGCGCAGCACGAGTCTTGGCACAGCAGAACACTTCCCTTGGCACGCCCTTTGCAGTCTCACTCCAAACGGGGCTCTCCGCTTCATCCAGCCCCTGACTCCATACTAGCACCAACGGGCTGCTAAAGCGTTTCGCAGAAAACACCAAGGAACCTGTTTCTCACTCCAACCACAAAGCGTGTGCAGCACGAGTCTTGGCACAGCAGAACACTTCCCTTGGCACGGCCTTTGGAGCCTCACTCCAAACGGGGCTCTCCGCTTCATCCAGCCCCTGACTCCATACCAGCACCAACGGGCTGCTAAAGCGTTTCGCAGAAAACACCAAGGAACCTGTTTCTCACTCCAACCACAAAGCGTGCGCAGCACGAGTCTTGGCACAGCAGAACACTTCCCTTGGCACGCCCTTTGCAGTCTCACTCCAAACGGGGCTCTCCGCTTCATCCATCCCCTGACTCCATACCAGCACCAACGGGCTGCTAAAGCGTTTCGCAGAAAACACCAAGGAACCTGTTTCTCACTCCAACCACAAAGCGTGCGCAGCACGAGTCTTGGCACAGCAGAACACTTCCCTTGGCATGCCCTTTGCAGCCTCACTCCAAACGGGGCTCTCCGCTTCATCCAGCCCCTGACTCCATAATAGCACCAAACGGGCTGCTAAAGCGTTTCGCAGAAAACACCAAGGAACCTGTTTCTCACTCCAACCACAAAGCGTGCGCAGCATGAGTCTTGGCACAGCAGAACACTTCCCTTGGCACTCCCTTTGCAGTCTCACTCCAAACGGGGCACTCCGCTTCATCCAGCCCCTGACTCCATACTAGCACCAACGGGCTGCTAAAGCGTTTCGCAGAAAACACCAAGGAACCTGTTTCTCACTCCAACCACAAAGCGTGCGCAGCACGAGTCTTGGCACAGCAGAACACTTCCCTTGGCATGCCCTTTGCAGCCTCACTCCAAACGGGGCTCTCCGCTTCATCCAGCCCCTGACTCCATACTAGCACCAACGGGCTGCTAAAGCGTTTCGCAGAAAACACCAAGGAACCTGTTTCTCACTCCAACCACAAAGCGTGCGCAGCACGAGTCTTGGCACAGCAGAACACTTCCCTTGGCACGCCCTTTGCAGCCTCACTCCAAACGGGGCTCTCCGCTTCATCCAGCCCCTGACTCCATACCAGCACCAACGGGCTGCTAAAGCGTTTCGCAGAAAACACCAAGGAACCTGTTTCTCACTCCAACCACAAAGCGTGCGCAGCACGAGTCTTGGCACAGCAGAACACTTCCCTTGGCATGCCCTTTGCAGCCTCACTCCAAACGGGGCTCTCCGCTTCATCCAGCCCCTGACTCCATACTAGCACCAAACGGGCTGCTAAAGCGTTTCGCAGAAAACACCAAGGAACCTGTTTCTCACTCCAACCACAAAGCGTGCGCAGCACGAGTCTTGGCACAGCAGAACACTTCCCTTGGCACGCCCTTTGCAGCCTCACTCCAAACGGGGCTCTCCGCTTCATCCAGCCCCTGATTCCATACTAGCACCAACGGGCTGCTAAAGCGTTTCGCAGAAAACACCAAGGAACCTGTTTCTCACTCCAACCACAAAGCGTGTGCAGCACGAGTCTTGGCACAGCAGAACACTTCCCTTGGCACGGCCTTTGGAGCCTCACTCCAAACGGGGCTCTCCGCTTCATCCAGCCCCTGACTCCATACCAGCACCAACGGGCTGCTAAAGCGTTTCGCAGAAAACACCAAGGAACCTGTTTCTCACTCCAACCACAAAGCGTGCGCAGCACGAGTCTTGGCACAGCAGAACACTTCCCTTGGCATGCCCTTTGCAGCCTCACTCCAACGGGGCTCTCCGCTTCATCCAGCCCCTGACTCCATACTAGCACCAAACGGGCTGCAAAAGCGTTTCGCAGAAAACACCAAGGAACCTGTTTCTCACTCCAACCACAAAGCGTGCGCAGCACGAGTCTTGGCACAGCAAAACACTTCCCCTGGCATGCCCTTTGCAGCCTCACTCCAAACGGGGCTCTCCGCTTCATCCATCCCCTGACTCCATAATAGCACCAAACGGGCTGCTAAAGCGTTTCGCAGAAAACACCAAGGAACCTGTTTCTCACTCCAACCACAAAGCGTGCGCAGCATGAGTCTTGGCACAGCAGAACACTTCCCTTGGCACTCCCTTTGCAGTCTCACTCCAAACCGGGCACTCCGCTTCATCCAGCCCCTGACTCCATACTAGCACCAACGGGCTGCTAAAGCGTTTCGCAGAAAACACCAAGGAACCTGTTTCTCACTCCAAGCACAAAGCGTGCGCAGCACGAGTCTTGGCACAGCAGAACACTTCCCTTGGCACGGCCTTTGGAGCCTCACTCCAAACGGGGCTCTCCGCTTCATCCAGCCCCTGACTCCATACCAGCACCAACGGGCTGCTAAAGCGTTTCGCAGAAAACACCAAGGAACCTGTTTCTCACTCCAACCACAAAGCGTGCGCAGCACGAGTCTTGGCACAGCAGAACACTTCCCTTGGCATGCCCTTTGCAGCCTCACTCCAAACGGGGCTCTCCGCTTCATCCAGCCCCTGATTCCATACTAGCACCAACGGGCTGCTAAAGCGTTTCGCAGAAAACACCAAGGAACCTGTTTCTCACTCCAACCACAAAGCGTGCGCAGCACGAGTCTTGGCACAGCAGAACACTTCCCTTGGCACGCCCTTTGCAGCCTCACTCCAAACGGGGCTCTCCGCTTCATCCAGCCCCTGACTCCATACTAGCACCAACGGGCTGCTAAAGCGTTTCGCAGAAAACACCAAGGAACCTGTTTCTCACTCCAACCACAAAGCGTGCGCAGCACGAGTCTTGGCACAGCAGAACACTTCCTTTGGCATGCCCTTTGCAGCCTCACTCCAAACGGGGCTCTCCGCTTCATCCATCCCCTGACTCCATACTAGCACCAACGGGCTGCTAAAGCGTTTCGCAGAAAACACCAAGGAACCTGTTTCTCACTCCAACCACAAAGCGTGCGCAGCACGAGTCTTGGCACAGCAAAACACTACCTTTGGCATGTCCTTTGCAGCCTCACTCCAAACGGGGCACTCCGCTTCATCCAGCCCCTGACTCCATACTAGCAGCAACGGGCTGCTAAAGCGTTTCGCAGAAAACACCAAGGAACCTGTTTCTCACTCCAACCACAAAGCGTGCGCAGCACGAGTCTTGGCACAGCAGAACACTTCCCTTGGCACGCCCTTTGCAGCCTCACTCCAAACGGGGCTCTCCGCTTCATCCAGCCCCTGACTCCATACTAGCACCAACGGGCTGCTAAAGCGTTTCGCAGAAAACACCAAGGAACCTGTTTCTCACTCCAACCACAAAGCGTGCGCAGCACGAGTCTTGGCACAGCAGAACACTTCCCTTGGCATGCCCTTTGCAGCCTCACTCCAAACGGGGCTCTCCGCTTCATCCAGCCCCTGACTCCATACTAGCACCAACGGGCTGCTAAAGCTTTTCGCAGAAAACACCAAGGAACCTGTTTCTCACTCCAACCACAAAGCGTGTGCAGCACGAGTCTTGGCACAGCAGAACACTTCCCTTGGCACGCCCTTTGCAGCCTCACTCCAAACGGGGCTCTCCGCTTCATCCAGCCCCTGACTCCATACTAGCACCAATGGGCTGCAAAAGTGTTTCGCAGAAAACACCAAGGAACCTGTTTCTCACTCCAACCACAAAGCGTGCGCAGCACGAGTCTTGGCACAGCAGAACACTTCCTTTGGCATGCCCTTTGCAGCCTCACTCCAAACGGGGCTCTCCGCTTCATCCAGCCCCTGACTCCATACTAGCACCAACGGGCTGCTAAAGCGTTTCGCAGAAAACACCAAGGAACCTGTTTCTCACTCCAAGCACAAAGCGTGCGCAGCACGAGTCTTGGCACAGCAGAACACTTCCCTTGGCACGCCCTTTGCAGTCTCACTCCAAACGGGGCACTCCGCTTCATCCAGCCCCTGACTCCATACTAGCACCAACGGGCTGCTAAAGCGTTTCGCAGAAAACACCAAGGAACCTGTTTCTCACTCCAACCACAAAGCGTGCGCAGCACGAGTCTTGGCACAGCAGAACACTTCCCTTGGCACGCCCTTTGCAGCCTCACTCCAAACGGGGCTCTCCGCTTCATCCAGCCCCTGACTCCATACTAGCACCAACGGGCTGCTAAAGCGTTTCGCAGAAAACACCAAGGAACCTGTTTCTCACTCCAACCACAAAGCGTGTGCAGCACGAGTCTTGGCACAGCAGAACACTTCCCTTGGCATGCCCTTTGCAGCCTCACTCCAAACGGGGCTCTCCGCTTCATCCAGCCCCTGACTCCATACCAGCACCAACGGGCTGCTAAAGCGTTTCGCAGAAAACACCAAGGAACCTGTTTCTCACTCCAACCACAAAGCGTGCGCAGCACGAGTCTTGGCACAGCAGAACACTTCCCTTGGCATGCCCTTTGCAGCCTCACTCCAAACGGGGCTCTCCGCTTCATCCAGCCCCTGACTCCATACTAGCACCAAACGGGCTGCTAAAGCGTTTCGCAGAAAACACCAAGGAACCTGTTTCTCACTCCAACCACAAAGCGTGCGCAGCACGAGTCTTGGCACAGCAGAACACTTCCCTTGGCATGCCCTTTGCAGCCTCACTCCAAACGGGGCTCTCCGCTTCATCCAGCCCCTGACTCCATACTAGCACCAACGGGCTGCTAAAGCGTTTCGCAGAAAACACCAAGGAACCTGTTTCTCACTCCAACCACAAAGCGTGCGCAGCACGAGTCTTGGCACAGCAGAACACTTCCCTTGCCACGGCCTTTGGAGCCTCACTCCAAACGGGGCTCTCCGCTTCATCCAGCCCCTGACTCCATACCAGCACCAACGGGCTGCTAAAGCGTTTCGCAGAAAACACCAAGGAACCTGTTTCTCACTCCAACCACAAAGCGTGCGCAGCACGAGTCTTGGCACAGCAGAACACTTCCCTTGGCATGCCCTTTGAAGCCTCACTCCAACGGGGCTCTCCGCTTCATCCAGCCCCTGACTCCATAATAGCACCAAACGGGCTGCAAAAGCGTTTCGCAGAAAACACCAAGGAACCTGTTTCTCACTCCAACCACAAAGCGTGCGCAGCACGAGTCTTGGCACAGCAAAACACTTCCCTTGGCACGCCCTTTGCAGTCTCACTCCAAACGGGGCTCTCCGCTTCATCCATCCCCTGACTCCATACCAGCACCAACGGGCTGCTAAAGCGTTTCGCAGAAAACACCAAGGAACCTGTTTCTCACTCCAACCACAAAGCGTGCGCAGCATGAGTCTTGGCACAGCAGAACACTTCCCTTGGCACGGCCTTTGGAGCCTCACTCCAAACGGGGCTCTCCGCTTCATCCAGCCCCTGATTCCATACTAGCACCAAACGGGCTGCTAAAGCGTTTCGCAGAAAACACCAAGGAACCTGTTTCTCACTCCAACCACAAAGCGTGCGCAGCACGAGTCTTGGCACAGCAGAACACTTCCCTTGGCACGCCCTTTGCAGCCTCACTCCAAACGGGGCTCTCCGCTTCATCCAGCCCCTGACTCCATACTAGCACCAATGGGCTGCAAAAGTGTTTCGCAGAAAACACCAAGGAACCTGTTTCTCACTCCAACCACAAAGCGTGCGCAGCACGAGTCTTGGCACAGCAGAACACTTCCCTTGGCACGCCCTTTGCAGTCTCACTCCAAACGGGGCACTCCGCTTCATCCAGCCCCTGACTCCATACTAGCACCAACGGGCTGCTAAAGCGTTTCGCAGAAAACACCAAGGAACCTGTTTCTCACTCCAACCACAAAGCGTGCGCAGCACGAGTCTTGGCACAGCAGAACACTTCCCTTGGCACGCCCTTTGCAGCCTCACTCCAAACGGGGCTCTCCGCTTCATCCAGCCCCTGACTCCATACTAGCACCAACGGGCTGCTAAAGCGTTTCGCAGAAAACACCAAGGAACCTGTTTCTCACTCCAACCACAAAGCGTGCGCAGCACGAGTCTTGGCACAGCAGAACACTTCCCTTGGCACGGCCTTTGGAGCCTCACTCCAAACGGGGCTCTCCGCTTCATCCAGCCCCTGACTCCATACCAGCACCAACGGGCTGCTAAAGCGTTTCGCAGAAAACACCAAGGAACCTGTTTCTCACTCCAACCACAAAGCGTGCGCAGCACGAGTCTTGGCACAGCAGAACACTTCCCTTGGCATGCCCTTTGCAGCCTCACTCCAAACGGGGCTCTCCGCTTCATCCAGCCCCTGACTCCATACTAGCACCAAACGGGCTGCTAAAGCGTTTTGCAGAAAACACCAAGGAACCTGTTTCTCACTCCAACCACAAAGCGTGCGCAGCACGAGTCTTGGCACAGCAGAACACTTCCCTTGGCACGCCCTTTGCAGCCTCACTCCAAACGGGGCTCTCCGCTTCATCCAGCCCCTGACTCCATACTAGCACCAACGGGCTGCTAAAGCGTTTCGCAGAAAACACCAAGGAACCTGTTTCTCACTCCAACCACAAAGCGTGCGCAGCACGAGTCTTGGCACAGCAGAACACTTCCCTTGGCACGCCCTTTGCAGTCTCACTTCAAACGGGGCTCTCCGCTTCATCCAGCCCCTGATTCCGTACTAGCACCAAACGGGCTGCTAAAGCGTTTCGCAGAAAACACCAAGGAACCTGTTTCTCACTCCAACCACAAAGCGTGTGCAGCACGAGTCTTGGCACAGCAGAACACTTCCCTTGGCACGGCCTTTGGAGCCTCACTCCAAACGGGGCTCTCCGCTTCATCCAGCCCCTGACTCCATACCAGCACCAACGGGCTGCTAAAGCGTTTCGCAGAAAACACCAAGGAACCTGTTTCTCACTCCAACCACAAAGCGTGCGCAGCACGAGTCTTGGCACAGCAGAACACTTCCCTTGGCATGCCCTTTGCAGCCTCACTCCAACGGGGCTCTCCGCTTCATCCAGCCCCTGATTCCATACTAGCACCAAACGGGCTGCTAAAGCGTTTCGCAGAAAACACCAAGGAACCTGTTTCTCACTCCAACCACAAAGCGTGCGCAGCACGAGTCTTGGCACAGCAGAACACTTCCCTTGGCACGCCCTTTGCAGCCTCACTCCAAACGGGGCTCTCCGCTTCATCCAGCCCCTGACTCCATACTAGCACCAATGGGCTGCAAAAGTGTTTCGCAGAAAACACCAAGGAACCTGTTTCTCACTCCAACCACAAAGCGTGCGCAGCACGAGTCTTGGCACAGCAGAACACTTCCCTTGGCACGCCCTTTGCAGTCTCACTCCAAACGGGGCACTCCGCTTCATCCAGCCCCTGACTCCATACTAGCACCAACGGGCTGCTAAAGCGTTTCGCAGAAAACACCAAGGAACCTGTTTCTCACTCCAACCACAAAGCGTGCGCAGCACGAGTCTTGGCACAGCAGAACACTTCCCTTGGCATGCCCTTTGCAGCCTCACTCCAAACGGGGCTCTCCGCTTCATCCAGCCCCTGACTCCATACTAGCACCAAACGGGCTGCTAAAGCGTTTTGCAGAAAACACCAAGGAACCTGTTTCTCACTCCAACCACAAAGCGTGCGCAGCACGAGTCTTGGCACAGCAGAACACTTCCCTTGGCACGCCCTTTGCAGCCTCACTCCAAACGGGGCTCTCCGCTTCATCCAGCCCCTGACTCCATACTAGCACCAACGGGCTGCTAAAGCGTTTCGCAGAAAACACCAAGGAACCTGTTTCTCACTCCAACCACAAAGCGTGCGCAGCACGAGTCTTGGCACAGCAGAACACTTCCCTTGGCACGCCCTTTGCAGTCTCACTTCAAACGGGGCTCTCCGCTTCATCCAGCCCCTGATTCCATACTAGCACCAAACGGGCTGCTAAAGCGTTTCGCAGAAAACACCAAGGAACCTGTTTCTCACTCCAACCACAAAGCGTGCGCAGCACGAGTCTTGGCACAGCAGAACACTTCCCTTGGCACGCCCTTTGCAGCCTCACTCCAAACGGGGCTCTCCGCTTCATCCAGCCCCTGACTCCATACTAGCACCAACGGGCTGCTAAAGCGTTTCGCAGAAAACACCAAGGAACCTGTTTCTCACTCCAAGCACAAAGCGTGCGCAGCACGAGTCTTGGCACAGCAAAACACTTCTCCTGGCATGCCCTTTGCAGCCTCACTCCAAACGGGGCTCTCCGCTTCATCCATCCCCTGACTCCATACTAGCACCAACGGGCTGCTAAAGCGTTTCGCAGAAAACACCAAGGAACCTGTTTCTCACTCCAAGCACAAAGCGTGCGCAGCACGAGTCTTGGCACAGCAAAACACTACCTTTGGCATGCCCTTTGCAGCCTCACTCCAAACGGGGCTCTCCGCTTCATCCAGCCCCTGACTCCATACTAGCACCAACGGGCTGCTAAAGCGTTTCGCAGAAAACACCAAGGAACCTGTTTCTCACTCCAACCACAAAGCGTGCGCAGCACGAGTCTTGGCACAGCAGAACACTTCCTTTGGCATGCCCTTTGCAGCCTCACTCCAAACGGGGCTCTCCGCTTCATCCAGCCCCTGACTCCATACTAGCACCAACGGGCTGCTAAAGCGTTTCGCAGAAAACACCAAGGAACCTGTTTCTCACTCCAAGCACAAAGCGTGCGCAGCACGAGTCTTGGCACAGCAATAAACTTCCTTTGGCATGCCCTTTGCAGCCTCACTCCAAACGGGGCTCTCCGCTTCATCCATCCCCTGACTCCATACTAGCACCAACGGGCTGCTAAAGCGTTTCGCAGAAAACACCAAGGAACCTGTTTCTCACTCCAAGCACAAAGCGTGCGCAGCACGAGTCTTGGCACAGCAAAACACTTCCCTTGGCATGCCCTTTGCAGCCTCACTCCAAACGGGGCTCTCCGCTTCATCCAGCCCCTGACTCCATACTAGCACCAACGGGCTGCTAAAGCGTTTCGCAGAAAACACCAAGGAACCTGTTTCTCACTCCAACCGCAAAGCGTGCGCAGCACGAGTCTTGGCACAGCAGAACACTTCCCTTGGCACGGTCTTTGGAGCCTCACTCCAAACGGGGCTCTCCGCTTCATCCAGCCCCTGACTCCATACTAGCACCAAACGGGCTGCTAAAGCGTTTCGCAGAAAACACCAAGGAACCTGTTTCTCACTCCAACCACAAAGCGTGCACAGCACGAGTCTTGGCACAGCAGAACACTTCCCTTGGCATGCCCTTTGCAGCCTCACTCCAAACGGGGCTCTCCGCTTCATCCAGCCCCTGACTCCATACTAGCACCAACGGGCTGCTAAAGCGTTTCGCAGAAAACACCAAGGAACCTGTTTCTCACTCCAAGCACAAAGCGTGCGCAGCACGAGTCTTGGCACAGCAAAACACTTCCTTTGGCATGCCCTTTGCAGCCTCACTCCAAACGGGGCTCTCCGCTTCATCCAGCCCCTGACTCCATACTAGCACCAACGGGCTGCTAAAGCGTTTCGCAGAAAACACCAAGGAACCTGTTTCTCACTCCAAGCACAAAGCGTGCGCAGCACGAGTCTTGGCACAGCAGAACACTTCCCTTGGCATGCCCTTTGCAGCCTCACTCCAAACGGGGCTCTCCGCTTCATCCAGCCCCTGATTCCATACTAGCACCAACGGGCTGCTAAAGCGTTTCGCAGAAAACACCAAGGAACCTGTTTCTCACTCCAACCACAAAGCGTGCGCAGCACGAGTCTTGGCACAGCAGAACACTTCCCTTGGCACGGTCTTTGGAGCCTCACTCCAAACGGGGCTCTCCGCTTCATCCAGCCCCTGACTCCATACTAGCACCAAACGGGCTGCTAAAGCGTTTCGCAGAAAACACCAAGGAACCTGTTTCTCACTCCAACCACAAAGCGTGCACAGCACGAGTCTTGGCACAGCAGAACACTTCCCTTGGCATGCCCTTTGCAGCCTCACTCCAAACGGGGCTCTCCGCTTCATCCAGCCCCTGACTCCATACTAGCACCAACGGGCTGCTAAAGCGTTTCGCAGAAAACACCAAGGAACCTGTTTCTCACTCCAAGCACAAAGCGTGCGCAGCACGAGTCTTGGCACAGCAAAACACTTCCTTTGGCATGCCCTTTGCAGCCTCACTCCAAACGGGGCTCTCCGCTTCATCCAGCCCCTGACTCCATACTAGCACCAACGGGCTGCTAAAGCGTTTCGCAGAAAACACCAAGGAACCTGTTTCTCACTCCAAGCACAAAGCGTGCGCAGCACGAGTCTTGGCACAGCAGAACACTTCCCTTGGCATGCCCTTTGCAGCCTCACTCCAAACGGGGCTCTCCGCTTCATCCAGCCCCTGATTCCATACTAGCACCAACGGGCTGCTAAAGCGTTTCGCAGAAAACACCAAGGAACCTGTTTCTCACTCCAACCACAAAGCGTGCGCAGCACGAGTCTTGGCACAGCAGAACACTTCCTTTGGCATGCCCTTTGCAGCCTCACTCCAAACGGGGCTCTCCGCTTCATCCATCCCCTGACTCCATACTAGCACCAACGGGCTGCTAAAGCGTTTCGCAGAAAACACCAAGGAACCTGTTTCTCACTCCAAGCACAAAGCGTGCGCAGCACGAGTCTTGGCACAGCAAAACACTACCTTTGGCATGTCCTTTGCAGCCTCACTCCAAACGGGGCACTCCGCTTCATCCAGCCCCTGACTCCATACTAGCAGCAACGGGCTGCTAAAGCGTTTCGCAGAAAACACCAAGGAACCTGTTTCTCACTCCAACCACAAAGCGTGCGCAGCACGAGTCTTGGCACAGCAGAACACTTCCCTTGGCACGCCCTTTGCAGCCTCACTCCAAACGGGGCTCTCCGCTTCATCCAGCCCCTGACTCCATACTAGCACCAACGGGCTGCTAAAGCGTTTCGCAGAAAACACCAAGGAACCTGTTTCTCACTCCAACCACAAAGCGTGCGCAGCACGAGTCTTGGCACAGCAGAACACTTCCCTTGGCATGCCCTTTGCAGCCTCACTCCAAACGGGGCTCTCCGCTTCATCCAGCCCCTGACTCCATACTAGCACCAACGGGCTGCTAAAGCTTTTCGCAGAAAACACCAAGGAACCTGTTTCTCACTCCAACCACAAAGCGTGTGCAGCACGAGTCTTGGCACAGCAGAACACTTCCCTTGGCACGCCCTTTGCAGCCTCACTCCAAACGGGGCTCTCCGCTTCATCCAGCCCCTGACTCCATACTAGCACCAATGGGCTGCAAAAGTGTTTCGCAGAAAACACCAAGGAACCTGTTTCTCACTCCAACCACAAAGCGTGCGCAGCACGAGTCTTGGCACAGCAGAACACTTCCTTTGGCATGCCCTTTGCAGCCTCACTCCAAACGGGGCTCTCCGCTTCATCCAGCCCCTGACTCCATACTAGCACCAACGGGCTGCTAAAGCGTTTCGCAGAAAACACCAAGGAACCTGTTTCTCACTCCAAGCACAAAGCGTGCGCAGCACGAGTCTTGGCACAGCAGAACACTTCCCTTGGCACGCCCTTTGCAGTCTCACTCCAAACGGGGCACTCCGCTTCATCCAGCCCCTGACTCCATACTAGCACCAACGGGCTGCTAAAGCGTTTCGCAGAAAACACCAAGGAACCTGTTTCTCACTCCAACCACAAAGCGTGTGCAGCACGAGTCTTGGCACAGCAGAACACTTCCCTTGGCATGCCCTTTGCAGCCTCACTCCAAACGGGGCTCTCCGCTTCATCCAGCCCCTGACTCCATACCAGCACCAACGGGCTGCTAAAGCGTTTCGCAGAAAACACCAAGGAACCTGTTTCTCACTCCAACCACAAAGCGTGCGCAGCACGAGTCTTGGCACAGCAGAACACTTCCCTTGGCATGCCCTTTGCAGCCTCACTCCAAACGGGGCTCTCCGCTTCATCCAGCCCCTGACTCCATACTAGCACCAAACGGGCTGCTAAAGCGTTTCGCAGAAAACACCAAGGAACCTGTTTCTCACTCCAACCACAAAGCGTGCGCAGCACGAGTCTTGGCACAGCAGAACCCTTCCCTTGGCATGCCCTTTGCAGCCTCACTCCAAACGGGGCTCTCCGCTTCATCCAGCCCCTGACTCCATACTAGCACCAACGGGCTGCTAAAGCGTTTCGCAGAAAACACCAAGGAACCTGTTTCTCACTCCAACCACAAAGCGTGCGCAGCACGAGTCTTGGCACAGCAGAACACTTCCCTTGGCATGCCCTTTGCAGCCTCACTCCAAACGGGGCTCTCCGCTTCATCCAGCCCCTGACTCCATACTAGCACCAACGGGCTGCTAAAGCTTTTCGCAGAAAACACCAAGGAACCTGTTTCTCACTCCAACCACAAAGCGTGTGCAGCACGAGTCTTGGCACAGCAGAACACTTCCCTTGGCACGCCCTTTGCAGCCTCACTCCAAACGGGGCTCTCCGCTTCATCCAGCCCCTGACTCCATACTAGCACCAATGGGCTGCAAAAGTGTTTCGCAGAAAACACCAAGGAACCTGTTTCTCACTCCAACCACAAAGCGTGCGCAGCACGAGTCTTGGCACAGCAGAACACTTCCTTTGGCATGCCCTTTGCAGCCTCACTCCAAACGGGGCTCTCCGCTTCATCCAGCCCCTGACTCCATACTAGCACCAACGGGCTGCTAAAGCGTTTCGCAGAAAACACCAAGGAACCTGTTTCTCACTCCAAGCACAAAGCGTGCGCAGCACGAGTCTTGGCACAGCAGAACACTTCCCTTGGCACGCCCTTTGCAGTCTCACTCCAAACGGGGCTCTCCGCTTCATCCAGCCCCTGACTCCATACTAGCACCAACGGGCTGCTAAAGCGTTTCGCAGAAAACACCAAGGAACCTGTTTCTCACTCCAACCACAAAGCGTGTGCAGCACGAGTCTTGGCACAGCAGAACACTTCCCTTGGCATGCCCTTTGCAGCCTCACTCCAAACGGGGCTCTCCGCTTCATCCAGCCCCTGACTCCATACCAGCACCAACGGGCTGCTAAAGCGTTTCGCAGAAAACACCAAGGAACCTGTTTCTCACTCCAACCACAAAGCGTGCGCAGCACGAGTCTTGGCACAGCAGAACACTTCCCTTGGCATGCCCTTTGCAGCCTCACTCCAAACGGGGCTCTCCGCTTCATCCAGCCCCTGACTCCATACTAGCACCAAACGGGCTGCTAAAGCGTTTCGCAGAAAACACCAAGGAACCTGTTTCTCACTCCAACCACAAAGCGTGCGCAGCACGAGTCTTGGCACAGCAGAACCCTTCCCTTGGCATGCCCTTTGCAGCCTCACTCCAAACGGGGCTCTCCGCTTCATCCAGCCCCTGACTCCATACTAGCACCAACGGGCTGCTAAAGCGTTTCGCAGAAAACACCAAGGAACCTGTTTCTCACTCCAACCACAAAGCGTGCGCAGCACGAGTCTTGGCACAGCAGAACACTTCCCTTGCCACGGCCTTTGGAGCCTCACTCCAAACGGGGCTCTCCGCTTCATCCAGCCCCTGACTCCATACCAGCACCAACGGGCTGCTAAAGCGTTTCGCAGAAAACACCAAGGAACCTGTTTCTCACTCCAACCACAAAGCGTGCGCAGCACGAGTCTTGGCACAGCAGAACACTTCCCTTGGCATGCCCTTTGCAGCCTCACTCCAACGGGGCTCTCCGCTTCATCCAGCCCCTGACTCCATAATAGCACCAAACGGGCTGCAAAAGCGTTTCGCAGAAAACACCAAGGAACCTGTTTCTCACTCCAACCACAAAGCGTGCGCAGCACGAGTCTTGGCACAGCAAAACACTTCCCTTGGCACGCCCTTTGCAGTCTCACTCCAAACGGGGCTCTCCGCTTCATCCATCCCCTGACTCCATACCAGCACCAACGGGCTGCTAAAGCGTTTCGCAGAAAACACCAAGGAACCTGTTTCTCACTCCAACCACAAAGCGTGTGCAGCACGAGTCTTGGCACAGCAGAACACTTCCCTTGGCACGGCCTTTGGAGCCTCACTCCAAACGGGGCTCTCCGCTTCATCCAGCCCCTGACTCCATACTAGCACCAACGGGCTGCTAAAGCGTTTCGCAGAAAACACCAAGGAACCTGTTTCTCACTCCAACCACAAAGCGTGCGCAGCACGAGTCTTGGCACAGCAGAACACTTCCCTTGGCATGCCCTTTGCAGCCTCACTCCAACGGGGCTCTCCGCTTCATCCAGCCCCTGATTCCATACTAGCACCAAACGGGCTGCTAAAGCGTTTCGCAGAAAACACCAAGGAACCTGTTTCTCACTCCAACCACAAAGCGTGCGCAGCACGAGTCTTGGCACAGCAGAACACTTCCCTTGGCACGCCCTTTGCAGCCTCACTCCAAACGGGGCTCTCCGCTTCATCCAGCCCCTGACTCCATACTAGCACCAATGGGCTGCAAAAGTGTTTCGCAGAAAACACCAAGGAACCTGTTTCTCACTCCAACCACAAAGCGTGCGCAGCACGAGTCTTGGCACAGCAGAACACTTCCCTTGGCACGCCCTTTGCAGTCTCACTCCAAACGGGGCACTCCGCTTCATCCAGCCCCTGACTCCATACTAGCACCAACGGGCTGCTAAAGCGTTTCGCAGAAAACACCAAGGAACCTGTTTCTCACTCCAACCACAAAGCGTGCGCAGCACGAGTCTTGGCACAGCAGAACACTTCCCTTGGCACGGCCTTTGGAGCCTCACTCCAAACGGGGCTCTCCGCTTCATCCAGCCCCTGACTCCATACCAGCACCAACGGGCTGCTAAAGCGTTTCGCAGAAAACACCAAGGAACCTGTTTCTCACTCCAACCACAAAGCGTGCGCAGCACGAGTCTTGGCACAGCAGAACACTTCCCTTGGCATGCCCTTTGCAGCCTCACTCCAAACGGGGCTCTCCGCTTCATCCAGCCCCTGACTCCATACTAGCACCAAACGGGCTGCTAAAGCGTTTTGCAGAAAACACCAAGGAACCTGTTTCTCACTCCAACCACAAAGCGTGCGCAGCACGAGTCTTGGCACAGCAGAACACTTCCCTTGGCACGCCCTTTGCAGTCTCACTTCAAACGGGGCTCTCCGCTTCATCCAGCCCCTGATTCCATACTAGCACCAAACGGGCTGCTAAAGCGTTTCGCAGAAAACACCAAGGAACCTGTTTCTCACTCCAACCACAAAGCGTGCGCAGCACGAGTCTTGGCACAGCAGAACACTTCCCTTGGCACGCCCTTTGCAGCCTCACTCCAAACGGGGCTCTCCGCTTCATCCAGCCCCTGACTCCATACTAGCACCAACGGGCTGCTAAAGCGTTTCGCAGAAAACACCAAGGAACCTGTTTCTCACTCCAACCACAAAGCGTGCGCAGCACGAGTCTTGGCACAGCAAAACACTTCTCCTGGCATGCCCTTTGCAGCCTCACTCCAAACGGGGCTCTCCGCTTCATCCAGCCCCTGACTCCATACTAGCACCAACGGGCTGCTAAAGCGTTTCGCAGAAAACACCAAGGAACCTGTTTCTCACTCCAAGCACAAAGCGTGCGCAGCACGAGTCTTGGCACAGCAAAACACTACCTTTGGCATGCCCTTTGCAGCCTCACTCCAAACGGGGCTCTCCGCTTCATCCAGCCCCTGACTCCATACTAGCACCAACGGGCTGCTAAAGCGTTTCGCAGAAAACACCAAGGAACCTGTTTCTCACTCCAACCACAAAGCGTGCGCAGCACGAGTCTTGGCACAGCAGAACACTTCCTTTGGCATGCCCTTTGCAGCCTCACTCCAAACGGGGCTCTCCGCTTCATCCAGCCCCTGACTCCATACTAGCACCAACGGGCTGCTAAAGCGTTTCGCAGAAAACACCAAGGAACCTGTTTCTCACTCCAAGCACAAAGCGTGCGCAGCACGAGTCTTGGCACAGCAAAACACTTCCTTTGGCATGCCCTTTGCAGCCTCACTCCAAACGGGGCTCTCCGCTTCATCCATCCCCTGACTCCATACTAGCACCAACGGGCTGCTAAAGCGTTTCGCAGAAAACACCAAGGAACCTGTTTCTCACTCCAACCACAAAGCGTGCGCAGCATGAGTCTTGGCACAGCAAAACACTTCCCTTGGCATGCCCTTTGCAGTCTCACTCCAAACGGGGCTCTCCGCTTCATCCAGCCCCTGACTCCATACTAGCACCAACGGGCTGCTAAAGCGTTTCGCAGAAAACACCAAGGAACCTGTTTCTCACTCCAACCGCAAAGCGTGCGCAGCACGAGTCTTGGCACAGCAGAACACTTCCCTTGGCACGGTCTTTGGAGCCTCACTCCAAACGGGGCTCTCCGCTTCATCCAGCCCCTGACTCCATACTAGCACCAAACGGGCTGCTAAAGCGTTTCGCAGAAAACACCAAGGAACCTGTTTCTCACTCCAACCACAAAGCGTGCACAGCACGAGTCTTGGCACAGCAGAACACTTCCCTTGGCATGCCCTTTGCAGCCTCACTCCAAACGGGGCTCTCCGCTTCATCCAGCCCCTGACTCCATACTAGCACCAACGGGCTGCTAAAGCGTTTCGCAGAAAACACCAAGGAACCTGTTTCTCACTCCAAGCACAAAGCGTGCGCAGCACGAGTCTTGGCACAGCAAAACACTTCCTTTGGCATGCCCTTTGCAGCCTCACTCCAAACGGGGCTCTCCGCTTCATCCAGCCCCTGACTCCATACTAGCACCAACGGGCTGCTAAAGCGTTTCGCAGAAAACACCAAGGAACCTGTTTCTCACTCCAAGCACAAAGCGTGCGCAGCACGAGTCTTGGCACAGCAAAACACTTCCTTTGGCATGCCCTTTGCAGCCTCACTCCAAACGGGGCTCTCCGCTTCATCCAGCCCCTGACTCCATACTAGCACCAATGGGCTGCTAAAGCGTTTCGCAGAAAACACCAAGGAACCTGTTTCTCACTCCAAGCACAAAGCGTGCGCAGCACGAGTCTTGGCACAGCAAAACACTTCCTTTGGCATGCCCTTTGCAGCCTCACTCCAAACGGGGCTCTCCGCTTCATCCATCCCCTGACTCCATACTAGCACCAACGGGCTGCTAAAGCGTTTCGCAGAAAACACCAAGGAACCTGTTTCTCACTCCAACCACAAAGCGTGCGCAGCACGAGTCTTGGCACAGCAGAACACTTCCCTTGCCACGGCCTTTGGAGCCTCACTCCAAACGGTGCTCTCCGCTTCATCCAGCCCCTGACTCCATACTAGCACCAACGGGCTGCTAAAGCGTTTCGCAGAAAACACCAAGGAACCTGTTTCTCACTCCAACCACAAAGTGTGCGCAGCACGAGTCTTGGCACAGCAGAACACTTCCCTTGGCATGCCCTTTGCAGCCTCACTCCAAACGGGGCTCTCCGCTTCATCCAGCCCCTGACTCCATACCAGCACCAACGGGCTGCTAAAGCGTTTCGCAGAAAACACCAAGGAACCTGTTTCTCACTCCAACCACAAAGCGTGCGCAGCACGAGTCTTGGCACAGCAGAACACTTCCCTTGGCACGCCCTTTGCAGTCTCACTTCAAACGGGGCTCTCCGCTTCATCCAGCCCCTGATTCCATACTAGCACCAAACGGGCTGCTAAAGCGTTTCGCAGAAAACACCAAGGAACCTGTTTCTCACTCCAACCACAAAGCGTGCGCAGCACGAGTCTTGGCACAGCAGAACACTTCCCTTGGCACGCCCTTTGCAGCCTCACTCCAAACGGGGCTCTCCGCTTCATCCAGCCCCTGACTCCATACTAGCACCAACGGGCTGCTAAAGCGTTTCGCAGAAAACACCAAGGAACCTGTTTCTCACTCCAACCACAAAGCGTGCGCAGCACGAGTCTTGGCACAGCAAAACACTTCTCCTGGCATGCCCTTTGCAGCCTCACTCCAAACGGGGCTCTCCGCTTCATCCATCCCCTGACTCCATACTAGCACCAACGGGCTGCTAAAGCGTTTCGCAGAAAACACCAAGGAACCTGTTTCTCACTCCAAGCACAAAGCGTGCGCAGCACGAGTCTTGGCACAGCAAAACACTACCTTTGGCATGCCCTTTGCAGCCTCACTCCAAACGGGGCTCTCCGCTTCATCCAGCCCCTGACTCCATACTAGCACCAACGGGCTGCTAAAGCGTTTCGCAGAAAACACCAAGGAACCTGTTTCTCACTCCAACCACAAAGCGTGCGCAGCACGAGTCTTGGCACAGCAGAACACTTCCTTTGGCATGCCCTTTGCAGCCTCACTCCAAACGGGGCTCTCCGCTTCATCCAGCCCCTGACTCCATACCAGCACCAACGGGCTGCTAAAGCGTTTCGCAGAAAACACCAAGGAACCTGTTTCTCACTCCAACCACAAAGCGTGCGCAGCACGAGTCTTGGCACAGCAAAACACTTCCCTTGGCACGCCCTTTGCAGTCTCACTCCAAACGGGGCTCTCCGCTTCATCCAGCCCCTGACTCCATACTAGCACCAACGGGCTGCTAAAGCGTTTCGTAGAAAACACCAAGGAACCTGTTTCTCACTCCAACCACAAAGTGTGCGCAGCACGAGTCTTGGCACAGCAGAACACTTCCCTTGGCATGCCCTTTGCAGCCTCACTCCAAACGGGGCTCTCTGCTTCATCCAGCCCCTGACTCCATACTAGCCCCTACGGGCTGCTAAAGCGTTTCGCAGAAAACACCAAGGAACCTGTTTCTCACTCCAACCACAAAGCGTGCGCAGCACGAGTCTTGGCACAGCAGAACACTTCCCTTGGCACGCCCTTTGCAGCCTCACTCCAAACGGGGCTCTCCGCTTCATCCAGCCCCTGACTCCATACTAGCACCAACGGGCTGCTAAAGCGTTTCGCAGAAAACACCAAGGAACCTGTTTCTCACTCCAACCACAAAGCGTGCGCAGCACGAGTCTTGGCACAGCAAAACACTTCTCCTGGCATGCCCTTTGCAGCCTCACTCCAAACGGGGCTCTCCGCTTCATCCATCCCCTGACTCCATACTAGCACCAACGGGCTGCTAAAGCGTTTCGCAGAAAACACCAAGGAACCTGTTTCTCACTCCAAGCACAAAGCGTGCGCAGCACGAGTCTTGGCACAGCAAAACACTACCTTTGGCATGCCCTTTGCAGCCTCACTCCAAACGGGGCTCTCCGCTTCATCCAGCCCCTGACTCCATACTAGCACCAAACGGGCTGCTAAAGCGTTTCGCAGAAAACACCAAGGAACCTGTTTCTCACTCCAACCACAAAGCGTGCACAGCACGAGTCTTGGCACAGCAGAACACTTCCCTTGGCATGCCCTTTGCAGCCTCACTCCAAACGGGGCTCTCCGCTTCATCCAGCCCCTGATTCCATACAAGCACCAAACGGGCTGCTAAAGCGTTTCGCAGAAAACACCAAGGAACCTGTTTCTCACTCCAACCACAAAGCGTGCGCAGCACGAGTCTTGGCACAGCAGAACACTTCCCTTGGCACGCCCTTTGCAGCCTCACTCCAAACTGGGCTCTCCGCTTCATCCAGCCCCTGACTCCATACTAGCACCAACGGGTTGCTAAAGCGTTTCGTAGAAAACACCAAGGAACCTGTTTCTCACTCCAACCACAAAGTGTGCGCAGCACGAGTCTTGGCACAGCAGAACACTTCCTTTGGCATGCCCTTTGCAGCCTCACTCCAAACGGGGCTCTCCGCTTCATCCAGCTCCTGACTCCATACTAGCACCAACGGGCTGCTAAAGCGTTTCGCAGAAAACACCAAGGAACCTGTTTCTCACTCCAACCACAAAGCGTGTGCAGCACGAGTCTTGGCACAGCAGAACACTTCCCTTGCCACGGCCTTTGGAGCCTCACTCCAAACGGTGCTCTCCGCTTCATCCAGCCCCTGACTCCATACTAGCACCAACGGGCTGCTAAAGCGTTTCGCAGAAAACACCAAGGAACCTGTTTCTCACTCCAACCACAAAGTGTGCGCAGCACGAGTCTTGGCACAGCAGAACACTTCCCTTGGCATGCCCTTTGCAGCCTCACTCCAAACGGGGCTCTCCGCTTCATCCAGCCCCTGACTCCATACCAGCACCAACGGGCTGCTAAAGCGTTTCGCAGAAAACACCAAGGAACCTGTTTCTCACTCCAACCACAAAGCGTGCGCAGCACGAGTCTTGGCACAGCAAAACACTTCCCTTGGCATGCCCTTTGCAGTCTCACTCCAAACGGGGCTCTCCGCTTCATCCAGCCCCTGACTCCATGCTAGCACCAACGGGCTGCTAAAGCGTTTCGCAGAAAACACCAAGGAACCTGTTTCTCACTCCAACCACAAAGCGTGCGCAGCACGAGTCTTGGCACAGCAGAACACTTCCCTTGGCACGCCCTTTGCAGTCTCACTTCAAACGGGGCTCTCCGCTTCATCCAGCCCCTGATTCCATACTAGCACCAAACGGGCTGCTAAAGCGTTTCGCAGAAAACACCAAGGAACCTGTTTCTCACTCCAACCACAAAGCGTGCGCAGCACGAGTCTTGGCACAGCAGAACACTTCCCTTGGCACGCCCTTTGCAGTCTCACTCAAAACGGGGCTCTCCGCTTCATCCAGCCCCTGACTCCATACTAGCACCAACGGGCTGCTAAAGCGTTTCGCAGAAAACACCAAGGAACCTGTTTCTCACTCCAACCACAAAGCGTGCGCAGCACGAGTCTTGGCACAGCAAAACACTTCTCCTGGCATGCCCTTTGCAGCCTCACTCCAAACGGGGCTCTCCGCTTCATCCATCCCCTGACTCCATACTAGCACCAACGGGCTGCTAAAGCGTTTCGCAGAAAACACCAAGGAACCTGTTTCTCACTCCAAGCACAAAGCGTGCGCAGCACGAGTCTTGGCACAGCAAAACACTTCCTTTGGCATGCCCTTTGCAGCCTCACTCCAAACGGGGCTCTCCGCTTCATCCAGCCCCTGACTCCATACTAGCACCAACGGGCTGCTAAAGCGTTTCGCAGAAAACACCAAGGAACCTGTTTCTCACTCCAACCACAAAGCGTGCGCAGCACGAGTCTTGGCACAGCAGAACACTTCCTTTGGCATGCCCTTTGCAGCCTCACTCCAAACGGGGCTCTCCGCTTCATCCAGCCCCTAACTCCATACCAGCACCAACGGGCTGCTAAAGCGTTTCGCAGAAAACACCAAGGAACCTGTTTCTCACTCCAACCACAAAGCGTGCGCAGCACGAGTCTTGGCACAGCAAAACACTTCCCTTGGCACGCCCTTTGCAGTCTCACTCCAAACGGGGCTCTCCGCTTCATCCAGCCCCTGACTCCATACTAGCACCAACGGGCTGCTAAAGCGTTTCGTAGAAAACACCAAGGAACCTGTTTCTCACTCCAACCAAAAAGTGTGCGCAGCACGAGTCTTGGCACAGCAGAACACTTCCCTTGGCATGCCCTTTGCAGCCTCACTCCAAACGGGGCTCTCCGCTTCATCCAGCCCCTGACTCCATACTAGCCCCTACGGGCTGCTAAAGCGTTTCGCAGAAAACACCAAGGAACCTGTTTCTCACTCCAACCGCAAAGCGTGCCTTGCACGAGTCTTGGCACAGCAGAACACTTCCCTTGGCACGGTCTTTGGAGCCTCACTCCAAACGGGGCTCTCCGCTTCATCCAGCCCCTGACTCCATACTAGCACCAAACGGGCTGCTAAAGCGTTTCGCAGAAAACACCAAGGAACCTGTTTCTCACTCCAACCACAAAGCGTGCACAGCACGAGTCTTGGCACAGCAGAACACTTCCTTTGGCATGCCCTTTGCAGCCTCACTCCAAACGGGGCTCTCCGCTTCATCCAGCCCCTGACTCCATACTAGCACCAACGGGCTGCTAAAGCGTTTCGCAGAAAACACCAAGGAACCTGTTTCTCACTCCAACCACAAAGCGTGCGCAGCACGAGTCTTGGCACAGCAGAACACTTCCTTTGGCATGCCCTTTGCAGCCTCACTCCAAACGGGGCTCTCCGCTTCATCCAGCCCCTAACTCCATACCAGCACCAACGGGCTGCTAAAGCGTTTCGCAGAAAACACCAAGGAACCTGTTTCTCACTCCAACCACAAAGCGTGCGCAGCACGAGTCTTGGCACAGCAAAACACTTCCCTTGGCACGCCCTTTGCAGTCTCACTCCAAACGGGGCTCTCCGCTTCATCCAGCCCCTGACTCCATACTAGCACCAACGGGCTGCTAAAGCGTTTCGTAGAAAACACCAAGGAACCTGTTTCTCACTCCAACCACAAAGTGTGCGCAGCACGAGTCTTGGCACAGCAGAACACTTCCCTTGGCATGCCCTTTGCAGCCTCACTCCAAACGGGGCTCTCCGCTTCATCCAGCCCCTGACTCCATACTAGCCCCTACGGGCTGCTAAAGCGTTTCGCAGAAAACACCAAGGAACCTGTTTCTCACTCCAACCACAAAGCGTGCGCAGCACGAGTCTTGGCACAGCAAAACACTTCCCTTGGCATGCCCTTTGCAGCCTCACTCCAAACGGGGCTCTCCGCTTCATCCAGCCCCTGACTCCATACTAGCACCAACGGGCTGCTAAAGCGTTTCGCAGAAAACACCAAGGAACCTGTTTCTCACTCCAACCGCAAAGCGTGCCTTGCACGAGTCTTGGCACAGCAGAACACTTCCCTTGGCACGGTCTTTGGAGCCTCACTCCAAACGGGGCTCTCCGCTTCATCCAGCCCCTGACTCCATACTAGCACCAAACGGGCTGCTAAAGCGTTTCGCAGAAAACACCAAGGAACCTGTTTCTCACTCCAACCACAAAGCGTGCACAGCACGAGTCTTGGCACAGCAGAACACTTCCCTTGGCATGCCCTTTGCAGCCTCACTCCAAACGGGGCTCTCCGCTTCATCCAGCCCCTGATTCCATACAAGCACCAAACGGGCTGCTAAAGCGTTTCGCAGAAAACACCAAGGAACCTGTTTCTCACTCCAACCACAAAGCGTGCGCAGCACGAGTCTTGGCACAGCAGAACACTTCCCTTGGCACGCCCTTTGCAGCCTCACTCCAAACGGGGCTCTCCGCTTCATCCAGCCCCTGACTCCATACTAGCACCAACGGGTTGCTAAAGCGTTTCGTAGAAAACACCAAGGAACCTGTTTCTCACTCCAACCACAAAGTGTGCGCAGCACGAGTCTTGGCACAGCAGAACACTTCCCTTGGCATGCCCTTTGCAGCCTCACTCCAAACGGGGCTCTCCGCTTCATCCAGCTCCTGACTCCATACTAGCACCAACGGGCTGCTAAAGCGTTTCGCAGAAAACACCAAGGAACCTGTTTCTCACTCCAACCACAAAGCGTGCGCAGCACGAGTCTTGGCACAGCAAAACACTTCCTTTGGCATGCCCTTTGCAGCCTCACTCCAAACGGGGCTCTCCGCTTCATCCAGCCCCTGACTCCATACTAGCACCAACGGGCTGCTAAAGCGTTTCGCAGAAAACACCAAGGAACCTGTTTCTCACTCCAACCACAAAGCGTGCGCAGCACGAGTCTTGGCACAGCAAAACACTTCCTTTGGCATGCCCTTTGCAGCCTCACTCCAAACGGGGCTCTCCGCTTCATCCAGCCCCTGACTCCATACTAGCACCAACGGGCTGCTAAAGCGTTTCGCAGAAAACACCAAGGAACCTGTTTCTCACTCCAAGCACAAAGCGTGCGCAGCACGAGTCTTGGCACAGCAAAACACTTCCTTTGGCATGCCCTTTGCAGCCTCACTCCAAACGGGGCTCTCCGCTTCATCCATCCCCTGACTCCATACTAGCACCAAACGGGCTGCTAAAGCGTTTCGCAGAAAACACCAAGGAACCTGTTTCTCACTCCAACCACAAAGCGTGCGCAGCACGAGTCTTGGCACAGCAAAACACTTCCCTTGGCACGCCCTTTGCAGTCTCACTCCAAACGGGGCTCTCCGCTTCATCCAGCCCCTGACTCCATACTAGCACCAACGGGCTGCTAAAGCGTTTCGTAGAAAACACCAAGGAACCTGTTTCTCACTCCAACCACAAAGTGTGCGCAGCACGAGTCTTGGCACAGCAGAACACTTCCCTTGGCATGCCCTTTGCAGCCTCACTCCAAACGGGGCTCTCCGCTTCATCCAGCTCCTGACTCCATACTAGCACCAACGGGTTGCTAAAGCGTTTCGTAGAAAACACCAAGGAACCTGTTTCTCACTCCAACCACAAAGTGTGCGCAGCACGAGTCTTGGCACAGCAGAACACTTCCCTTGGCATGCCCTTTGCAGCCTCACTCCAAACGGGGCTCTCCGCTTCATCCAGCTCCTGACTCCATACTAGCACCAACGGGCTGCTAAAGCGTTTCGCAGAAAACACCAAGGAACCTGTTTCTCACTCCAAGCACAAAGCGTGCGCAGCACGAGTCTTGGCACAGCAAAACACTTCCTTTGGCATGCCCTTTGCAGCCTCACTCCAAACGGGGCTCTCCGCTTCATCCAGCCCCTGACTCCATACTAGCACCAACGGGCTGCTAAAGCGTTTCGCAGAAAACACCAAGGAACCTGTTTCTCACTCCAAGCACAAAGCGTGCGCAGCACGAGTCTTGGCACAGCAAAACACTTCCTTTGGCATGCCCTTTGCAGCCTCACTCCAAACGGGGCTCTCCGCTTCATCCAGCCCCTGACTCCATACTAGCACCAACGGGCTGCTAAAGCGTTTCGCAGAAAACACCAAGGAACCTGTTTCTCACTCCAAGCACAAAGCGTGCGCAGCACGAGTCTTGGCACAGCAAAACACTTCCTTTGGCATGCCCTTTGCAGCCTCACTCCAAACGGGGCTCTCCGCTTCATCCATCCCCTGACTCCATACTAGCACCAAACGGGCTGCTAAAGCGTTTCGCAGAAAACACCAAGGAACCTGTTTCTCACTCCAACCACAAAGCGTGCGCAGCACGAGTCTTGGCACAGCAAAACACTTCCCTTGGCACGCCCTTTGCAGTCTCACTCCAAACGGGGCTCTCCGCTTCATCCAGCCCCTGACTCCATACTAGCACCAACGGGCTGCTAAAGCGTTTCGTAGAAAACACCAAGGAACCTGTTTCTCACTCCAACCACAAAGTGTGCGCAGCACGAGTCTTGGCACAGCAGAACACTTCCCTTGGCATGCCCTTTGCAGCCTCACTCCAAACGGGGCTCTCCGCTTCATCCAGCTCCTGACTCCATACTAGCACCAACGGGCTGCTAAAGCGTTTCGCAGAAAACACCAAGGAACCTGTTTCTCACTCCAACCACAAAGCATGCGCAGCACGAGTCTTGGCACAGCAAAACACTTCCCTTGGCACGCCCTTTGCAGTCTCACTCCAAACGGGGCTCTCCGCTTCATCCAGCCCCTGACTCCATACCAGCACCAACGGGCTGCTAAAGCGTTTCGCGGAAAACACCAAGGAACCTGTTTCTCACTCCAACCACAAAGCGTGCGCAGCACGAGTCTTGGCACAGCAGAACACTTCCCTTGGCACGCCCTTTGCAGCCTCACTCCAAACGGGGCTCTCCGCTTCATCCAGCCCCTGACTCCATACTAGCACCAACGGGCTGCTAAAGCGTTTCGCAGAAAACACCAAGGAACCTGTTTCTCACTCCAAGCACAAAGCGTGCGCAGCACGAGTCTTGGCACAGCAAAACACTTCCTTTGGCATGCCCTTTGCAGCCTCACTCCAAACGGGGCTCTCCGCTTCATCCAGCCCCTGACTCCATACCAGCACCAACGGGCTGCTAAAGCGTTTCGCAGAAAACACCAAGGAACCTGTTTCTCACTCCAACCACAAAGCGTGCGCAGCACGAGTCTTGGCACAGCAAAACACTTCCCTTGGCACGCCCTTTGCAGCCTCACTCCAAACGGGGCTCTCCGCTTCATCCAGCCCCTGACTCCATACTAACACCCATGGGCTGCTAAAGCGTTTCGCAGAAAACACCAAGGAACCTGTTTCTCACTCCAACCACAAAGCGTGCGCAGCACGAGTCTTGGCACAGCAGAACACTTCCCTTGGCACGGCCTTTGCAGTCTCACTCCAAACGGGGCTCTCCGCTTCATCCAGCCCCTGACTCCATACTAGCACTAACGGGTTGCTAAAGCGTTTCGTAGAAAACACCAAGGAACCTGTTTCTCACTCCAACCACAAAGCGTGCGCAGCACGAGTCTTGGCACAGCAAAACACTTCCCTTGGCACGCCCTTTGCAGTCTCACTGCAAACGGGGCTCTCCGCTTCATCCAGCCCCTGACTCCATACCAGCACCAACGGGCTGCTAAAGCGTTTCGCAGAAAACACCAAGGAACCTGTTTCTCACTCCAACCACAAAGCGTGCGCAGCACGAGTCTTGGCACAGCAGAACACTTCCCTTGGCATGCCCTTTGCAGCCTCACTCCAAACGGGGCTCTCTGCTTCATCCAGCCCCTGATTCCATACTAGCACCAACGGGCTGCTAAAGCGTTTCGCAGAAAACACCAAGGAACCTGTTTCTCACTCCAACCACAAAGCGTGCGCAGCACGAGTCTTGGCACAGCAAAACACTTCCCTTGGCACGCCCTTTGCAGTCTCACTCCAAACGGGGCTCTCCGCTTCATCCAGCCCCTGACTCCATACTAGCACCAACGGGCTGCTAAAGCGTTTCGTAGAAAACACCAAGGAACCTGTTTCTCACTCCAACCACAAAGTGTGCGCAGCACGAGTCTTGGCACAGCAGAACACTTCCCTTGGCATGCCCTTTGCAGCCTCACTCCAAACGGGGCTCTCCGCTTCATCCAGCTCCTGACTCCATACTAGCACCAACGGGCTGCTAAAGCGTTTCGCAGAAAACACCAAGGAACCTGTTTCTCACTCCAACCACAAAGCATGCGCAGCACGAGTCTTGGCACAGCAAAACACTTCCCTTGGCACGCCCTTTGCAGTCTCACTCCAAACGGGGCTCTCCGCTTCATCCAGCCCCTGACTCCATACCAGCACCAACGGGCTGCTAAAGCGTTTCGCGGAAAACACCAAGGAACCTGTTTCTCACTCCAACCACAAAGCGTGCGCAGCACGAGTCTTGGCACAGCAGAACACTTCCCTTGGCACGCCCTTTGCAGCCTCACTCCAAACGGGGCTCTCCGCTTCATCCAGCCCCTGACTCCATACTAGCACCAACGGGCTGCTAAAGCGTTTCGCAGAAAACACCAAGGAACCTGTTTCTCACTCCAAGCACAAAGCGTGCGCAGCACGAGTCTTGGCACAGCAAAACACTTCCTTTGGCATGCCCTTTGCAGCCTCACTCCAAACGGGGCTCTCCGCTTCATCCAGCCCCTGACTCCATACCAGCACCAACGGGCTGCTAAAGCGTTTCGCAGAAAACACCAAGGAACCTGTTTCTCACTCCAACCACAAAGCGTGCGCAGCACGAGTCTTGGCACAGCAAAACACTTCCCTTGGCACGCCCTTTGCAGCCTCACTCCAAACGGGGCTCTCCGCTTCATCCAGCCCCTGACTCCATACTAACACCCATGGGCTGCTAAAGCGTTTCGCAGAAAACACCAAGGAACCTGTTTCTCACTCCAACCACAAAGCGTGCGCAGCACGAGTCTTGGCACAGCAGAACACTTCCCTTGGCACGGCCTTTGCAGTCTCACTCCAAACGGGGCTCTCCGCTTCATCCAGCCCCTGACTCCATACTAGCACTAACGGGTTGCTAAAGCGTTTCGTAGAAAACACCAAGGAACCTGTTTCTCACTCCAACCACAAAGCGTGCGCAGCACGAGTCTTGGCACAGCAAAACACTTCCCTTGGCACGCCCTTTGCAGTCTCACTGCAAACGGGGCTCTCCGCTTCATCCAGCCCCTGACTCCATACCAGCACCAACGGGCTGCTAAAGCGTTTCGCAGAAAACACCAAGGAACCTGTTTCTCACTCCAACCACAAAGCGTGCGCAGCACGAGTCTTGGCACAGCAGAACACTTCCCTTGGCATGCCCTTTGCAGCCTCACTCCAAACGGGGCTCTCTGCTTCATCCAGCCCCTGATTCCATACTAGCACCAACGGGCTGCTAAAGCGTTTCGCAGAAAACACCAAGGAACCTGTTTCTCACTCCAACCACAAAGCGTGCGCAGCACGAGTCTTGGCACAGCAGAACACTTCTCTTGGCATGCCCTTTGCAGCCTCACTCCAACGGGGCTCTCCGCTTCATCCAGCCCCTGACTCCATAATAGCACCAAACAGGCTGCAAAAGCGTTTCGCAGAAAACACCAAGGAACCTGTTTCTCACTCCAACCACAAAGCGTGCGCAGCACGAGTCTTGGCACAGCAGAACACTTCCCTTGGCAGGCCCTTTGCAGCCTCACTTCAAACGGGGCTCTCCGCTTCATCCATCCCCTGACTCCATACTAGCACCAACGGGCTGCTAAAGCGTTTCGCAGAAAACACCAAGGAACCTGTTTCTCACTCCAACCACAAAGCGTGCGCAGCACGAGTCTTGGCACAGCAGAACACTTCCCTTGCCACGGCCTTTGGAGCCTCACTCCAAACGGTGCTCTCCGCTTCATCCAGCCCCTGACTCCATACTAGCACCAACGGGCTGCTAAAGCGTTTCGCAGAAAACACCAAGGAACCTGTTTCTCACTCCAACCACAAAGCGTGCGCAGCACGAGTCTTGGCACAGCAGAACACTTCCCTTGGCACGCCCTTTGCAGCCTCACTCCAAACGGGGCTCTCCGCTTCATCCAGCCCCTGACTCCATACCAGCACCAACGGGCTGCTAAAGCGTTTCGCAGAAAACACCAAGGAACCTGTTTCTCACTCCAACCACAAAGCGTGCGCAGCACGAGTCTTGGCACAGCAGAACACTTCCCTTGGCACGGCCTCTGGAGCCTCACTCCAAACGGGGCTCTCCGCTTCATCCAGCCCCTGACTCCATACTAGCACCAACGGGCTGCTAAAGCGTTTCGCAGAAAACACCAAGGAACCTGTTTCTCACTCCAACCACAAAGCGTGCGCAGCACGAGTCTTGGCACAGCAGAACACTTCCCTTGGCATGCCCTTTGCAGCCTCACTCCAAACGGGGCTCTCCGCTTCATCCAGCCCCTGACTACATAATAGCACCAAACGGGCTGCTAAAGCGTTTCGCAGAAAACACCAAGGAACCTGTTTCTCACTCCAACCACAAAACGTGTGCAGCACGAGTCTTGGCACAGCAGAACACTTCCCTTGGCATGCCCTTTGCAGCCTCACTCCAAACGGGGCTCTCCGCTTCATCCAGCCCCTGACTCCATAATAGCACCAAACGGGCTGCTAAAGCGTTTCGCAGAAAACACCAAGGAACCTGTTTCTCACTCCAACCACAAAGCGTGCGCAGCACGAGTCTTGGCACAGCAGAACACTTCCCTTGGCATGCCCTTTGCAGCCTCACTCCAACGGGGCTCTCCGCTTCATCCAGCCCCTGACTCCATACTAGCACCAACGGGCTGCTAAAGCGTTTCGCAGAAAACACCAAGGAACCTGTTTCTCACTCCAACCACAAAGCGTGCGCAGCACGAGTCTTGGCACAGCAGAACACTTCCTTTCGCATGCCCTTTGCAGCCTCACTCCAAACGGGGCTCTCCGCTTCATCCAGCCCCTGACTCCATACTAGCACCAACGGGCTGCTAAAGCGTTTCGCAGAAAACACCAAGGAACCTGTTTCTCACTCCAACCACAAAGCGTGCGCAGCACGAGTCTTGGCACAGCAGAACACTTCCCTTGGCATGCCCTTTGCAGCCTCACTCCAAACGGGGCTCTCCGCTTCATCCAGCCCCTGACTCCATAATAGCACCAAACGGGCTGCTAAAGCGTTTCGCAGAAAACACCAAAGAACCTGTTTCTCACTCCAACCACAAAGCGTGCGCAGCACGAGTCTTGGCACAGCAGAACACTTCCTTTGGCATGCCCTTTGCAGCCTCACTCCAAACGGGGCTCTCCGCTTCATCCAGCCCCTGACTCCATACTAGCACCAACGGGCTGCTAAAGCGTTTCGCAGAAAACACCAAGGAACCTGTTTCTCACTCCAACCACAAAGCGTGCGCAGCACGAGTCTTGGCACAGCAGAACACTTCCCTTGGCACGCCCTTTGCAGTCTCACTCCAAACGGGGCACTCCGCTTCATCCAGCCCCTGACTCCATACTAGCACCAATGGGCTGCTAAAGCGTTTCGCAGAAAACACCAAGGAACCTGTTTCTCACTCCAACCACAAAGCGTGCGCAGCACGAGTCTTGGCACAGCAGAACACTTCCCTTGGCACGGCCTTTGCAGCCTCACTCCAAACGGGGCTCTCCGCTTCATCCATCCCCTGACTCCATACTAGCACCAACGGGCTGCTAAAGCGTTTCGCAGAAAACACCAAGGAAACTGTTTCTCACTCCAACCACAAAGTGTGCGCAGCACGAGTCTTGGCACAGCAGAACACTTCCCTTGGCATGCCCTTTGCAGCCTCACTCCAAACGGGGCTCTCCGCTTCATCCAGCCCCTGACTCCATACCAGCACCAACGGGCTGCTAAAGCGTTTCGCAGAAAACACCAAGGAACCTGTTTCTCACTCCAACCACAAAGCGTGCGCAGCACGAGTCTTGGCACAGCAGAACACTTCCCTTGGCACGCCCTTTGCATTCTCACTCCAAACGGGGCTCTCCGCTTCATCCAGCCCCTGACTCCATACTAGCACCAACGGGCTGCTAAAGCGTTTCGCAGAAAACACCAAGGAACCTGTTTCTCACTCCAACCACAAAGCGTGCGCAGCACGAGTCTTGGCACAGCAGAACACTTCCCTTGGCACGGCCTTTGGAGCCTCACTCCAAACGGGGCTCTCCGCTTCATCCAGCCCCTGACTCCATACTAGCACCAACGGGCTGCTAAAGCGTTTCGCAGAAAACACCAAGGAACCTGTTTCTCACTCCAAGCACAAAGCGTGCGCAGCACGAGTCTTGGCACAGCAGAACACTTCCCTTGGCATGCCCTTTGCAGCCTCACTCCAAACGGGGCTCTCTGCTTCATCCAGCCCCTGATTCCATACTAGCACCAAACGGGCTGCTAAAGCGTTTCGCAGAAAACACCAAGGAACCTGTTTCTCACTCCAACCACAAAGCGTGCGCAGCACGAGTCTTGGCACAGCAGAACACTTCCCTTGGCATGCCCTTTGCAGCCTCACTCCAACGGGGCTCTCCGCTTCATCCAGCCCCTGACTCCATAATAGCACCAAACAGGCTGCAAAAGCGTTTCGCAGAAAACACCAAGGAACCTGTTTCTCACTCCAACCACAAAGCGTGCGCAGCACGAGTCTTGGCACAGCAGAACACTTCCCTTGGCAGGCCCTTTGCAGCCTCACTTCAAACGGGGCTCTCCGCTTCATCCATCCCCTGACTCCATACTAGCACCAACGGGCTGCTAAAGCGTTTCGCAGAAAACACCAAGGAACCTGTTTCTCACTCCAACCACAAAGCGTGCGCAGCACGAGTCTTGGCACAGCAGAACACTTCCCTTGCCACGGCCTTTGGAGCCTCACTCCAAACGGTGCTCTCCGCTTCATCCAGCCCCTGACTCCATACTAGCACCAACGGGCTGCTAAAGCGTTTCGCAGAAAACACCAAGGAACCTGTTTCTCACTCCAACCACAAAGCGTGCGCAGCACGAGTCTTGGCACAGCAGAACACTTCCCTTGGCATGCCCTTTGCAGCCTCACTCCAAACGGGGCTCTCCGCTTCATCCAGCCCCTGACTCCATACTAGCACCAACGGGCTGCTAAAGCGTTTCGCAGAAAACACCAAGGAACCTGTTTCTCACTCCAACCACAAAGCGTGCGCAGCACGAGTCTTGGCACAGCAGAACACTTCCCTTGGCACGCCCTTTGCAGCCTCACTCCAAACGGGGCTCTCCGCTTCATCCAGCCCCTGACTCCATACCAGCACCAACGGGCTGCTAAAGCGTTTCGCAGAAAACACCAAGGAACCTGTTTCTCACTCCAACCACAAAGCGTGCGCAGCACGAGTCTTGGCACAGCAAAACACTTCCCTTGGCACGCCCTTTGCAGTCTCACTCCAAACGGGGCTCTCCGCTTCATCCAGCCCCTGACTCCATACTAGCACCAACGGGCTGCTAAAGCGTTTCGCAGAAAACACCAAGGAACCTGTTTCTCACTCCAACCACAAAGCGTGCGCAGCACGAGTCTTGGCACAGCAGAACACTTCCCTTGGCATGCCCTTTGCAGCCTCACTCCAAACGGGGCTCTCCGCTTCATCCAGCCCCTGACTCCATACTAGCACCAACGGGCTGCTAAAGCGTTTCGCAGAAAACACCAAGGAACCTGTTTCTCACTCCAACCACAAAGCGTGCGCAGCACGAGTCTTGGCACAGCAGAACACTTCCCTTGGCATGCCCTTTGCAGCCTCACTCCAAATGGGGCTCTCCGCTTCATCCAGCCCCTGACTCCATAATAGCACCAAACGGGCTGCTAAAGCGTTTCGCAGAAAACACCAAAGAACCTGTTTCTCACTCCAACCACAAAGCGTGCGCAGCACGAGTCTTGGCACAGCAGAACACTTCCTTTCGCATGCCCTTTGCAGCCTCACTCCAAACGGGGCTCTCCGCTTCATCCAGCCCCTGACTCCATACTAGCACCAACGGGCTGCTAAAGCGTTTCGCAGAAAACACCAAGGAACCTGTTTCTCACTCCAAGCACAAAGCGTGCGCAGCACGAGTCTTGGCACAGCAGAACACTTCCTTTGGCATGCCCTTTGCAGCCTCACTCCAAACGGGGCTCTCCGCTTCATCCAGCCCCTGACTCCATAATAGCACCAAACGGGCTGCTAAAGCGTTTCGCAGAAAACACCAAGGAACCTGTTTCTCACTCCAACCACAAAGCGTGTGCAGCACGAGTCTTGGCACAGCAGAACACTTCCCTTGCCACGGCCTTTGCAGTCTCACTCCAAACGGGGCTCTCCGCTTCATCCAGCCCCTGACTCCATACTAGCACCAACGGGCTGCTAAAGCGTTTCGCAGAAAACACCAAGGAACCTGTTTCTCACTCCAACCACAAAGCGTGCGCAGCACGAGTCTTGGCACAGCAGAACACTTCCCTTGGCACGCCCTTTGCAGTCTCACTCCAAACGGGGCACTCCGCTTCATCCAGCCCCTGACTCCATACTAGCACCAACGGGCTGCTAAAGCGTTTCGCAGAAAACACCAAGGAACCTGTTTCTCACTCCAACCACAAAGCGTGCGCAGCACGAGTCTTGGCACAGCAGAACACTTCCCTTGGCACGGCCTTTGCAGCCTCACTCCAAACGGGGCTCTCCGCTTCATCCAGCCCCTGACTCCATACTAGCACCAACGGGCTGCTAAAGCGTTTCGCAGAAAACACCAAGGAAACTGTTTCTCACTCCAACCACAAAGTGTGCGCAGCACGAGTCTTGGCACAGCAGAACACTTCCCTTGGCATGCCCTTTGCAGCCTCACTCCAAACGGGGCTCTCCGCTTCATCCAGCCCCTGACTCCATACCAGCACCAACGGGTTGCTAAAGCGTTTCGCAGAAAACACCAAGGAACCTGTTTCTCACTCCAACCACAAAGCGTGCGCAGCACGAGTCTTGGCACAGCAGAACACTTCCCTTGGCACGCCCTTTGCATTCTCACTCCAAACGGGGCTCTCCGCTTCATCCAGCCCCTGACTCCATAATAGCACCAAACAGGCTGCAAAAGCGTTTCGCAGAAAACACCAAGGAACCTGTTTCTCACTCCAACCACAAAGCGTGCGCAGCACGAGTCTTGGCACAGCAAAACACTTCCCTTGGCACGCCCTTTGCAGCCTCACTTCAAACGGGGCTCTCCGCTTCATCCATCCCCTGACTCCATACTAGCACCAACGGGCTGCTAAAGCGTTTCGCAGAAAACACCAAGGAACCTGTTTCTCACTCCAACCACAAAGCGTGTGCAGCACGAGTCTTGGCACAGCAGAACACTTCCCTTGCCACGGCCTTTGGAGCCTCACTCCAAACGGTGCTCTCCGCTTCATCTAGCCCCTGACTCCATACTAGCACCAACGGGCTGCTAAAGCGTTTCGCAGAAAACACCAAGGAACCTGTTTCTCACTCCAACCACAAAGTGTGCGCAGCACGAGTCTTGGCACAGCAGAACACTTCCCTTGGCATGCCCTTTGCAGCCTCACTCCAAACGGGGCTCTCCGCTTCATCCAGCCCCTGACTCCACACCAGCACCAACGGGCTGCTAAAGCGTTTCGCAGAAAACACCAAGGAACCTGTTTCTCACTCCAACCACAAAGCGTGCGCAGCACGAGTCTTGGCACAGCAGAACACTTCCCTTGGCATGCCCTTTGCAGCCTCACTCCAACGGGGCTCTCCGCTTCATCCAGCCCCTGACTCCATACTAGCACCAACGGGCTGCTAAAGCGTTTCGCAGAAAACACCAAGGAACCTGTTTCTCACTCCAACCACAAAGCGTGCGCAGCACGAGTCTTGGCACAGCAGAACACTTCCTTTCGCATGCCCTTTGCAGCCTCACTCCAAACGGGGCTCTCCGCTTCATCCAGCCCCTGACTCCATACTAGCACCAACGGGCTGCTAAAGCGTTTCGCAGAAAACACCAAGGAACCTGTTTCTCACTCCAACCACAAAGCGTGCGCAGCACGAGTCTTGGCACAGCAGAACACTTCCCTTGGCATGCCCTTTGCAGCCTCACTCCAAACGGGGCTCTCCGCTTCATCCAGCCCCTGACTCCATAATAGCACCAAACGGGCTGCTAAAGCGTTTCGCAGAAAACACCAAAGAACCTGTTTCTCACTCCAACCACAAAGCGTGCGCAGCACGAGTCTTGGCACAGCAGAACACTTCCTTTGGCATGCCCTTTGCAGCCTCACTCCAAACGGGGCTCTCCGCTTCATCCAGCCCCTGACTCCATACTAGCACCAACGGGCTGCTAAAGCGTTTCGCAGAAAACACCAAGGAACCTGTTTCTCACTCCAACCACAAAGCGTGCGCAGCACGAGTCTTGGCACAGCAGAACACTTCCCTTGGCACGCCCTTTGCAGTCTCACTCCAAACGGGGCACTCCGCTTCATCCAGCCCCTGACTCCATACTAGCACCAATGGGCTGCTAAAGCGTTTCGCAGAAAACACCAAGGAACCTGTTTCTCACTCCAACCACAAAGCGTGCGCAGCACGAGTCTTGGCACAGCAGAACACTTCCCTTGGCACGGCCTTTGCAGCCTCACTCCAAACGGGGCTCTCCGCTTCATCCATCCCCTGACTCCATACTAGCACCAACGGGCTGCTAAAGCGTTTCGCAGAAAACACCAAGGAAACTGTTTCTCACTCCAACCACAAAGTGTGCGCAGCACGAGTCTTGGCACAGCAGAACACTTCCCTTGGCATGCCCTTTGCAGCCTCACTCCAAACGGGGCTCTCCGCTTCATCCAGCCCCTGACTCCATACCAGCACCAACGGGCTGCTAAAGCGTTTCGCAGAAAACACCAAGGAACCTGTTTCTCACTCCAACCACAAAGCGTGCGCAGCACGAGTCTTGGCACAGCAGAACACTTCCCTTGGCACGCCCTTTGCATTCTCACTCCAAACGGGGCTCTCCGCTTCATCCAGCCCCTGACTCCATACTAGCACCAACGGGCTGCTAAAGCGTTTCGCAGAAAACACCAAGGAACCTGTTTCTCACTCCAACCACAAAGCGTGCGCAGCACGAGTCTTGGCACAGCAGAACACTTCCCTTGGCACGGCCTTTGGAGCCTCACTCCAAACGGGGCTCTCCGCTTCATCCAGCCCCTGACTCCATACTAGCACCAACGGGCTGCTAAAGCGTTTCGCAGAAAACACCAAGGAACCTGTTTCTCACTCCAAGCACAAAGCGTGCGCAGCACGAGTCTTGGCACAGCAGAACACTTCCCTTGGCATGCCCTTTGCAGCCTCACTCCAAACGGGGCTCTCTGCTTCATCCAGCCCCTGATTCCATACTAGCACCAAACGGGCTGCTAAAGCGTTTCGCAGAAAACACCAAGGAACCTGTTTCTCACTCCAACCACAAAGCGTGCGCAGCACGAGTCTTGGCACAGCAGAACACTTCCCTTGGCATGCCCTTTGCAGCCTCACTCCAACGGGGCTCTCCGCTTCATCCAGCCCCTGACTCCATAATAGCACCAAACAGGCTGCAAAAGCGTTTCGCAGAAAACACCAAGGAACCTGTTTCTCACTCCAACCACAAAGCGTGCGCAGCACGAGTCTTGGCACAGCAGAACACTTCCCTTGGCAGGCCCTTTGCAGCCTCACTTCAAACGGGGCTCTCCGCTTCATCCATCCCCTGACTCCATACTAGCACCAACGGGCTGCTAAAGCGTTTCGCAGAAAACACCAAGGAACCTGTTTCTCACTCCAACCACAAAGCGTGCGCAGCACGAGTCTTGGCACAGCAGAACACTTCCCTTGCCACGGCCTTTGGAGCCTCACTCCAAACGGTGCTCTCCGCTTCATCCAGCCCCTGACTCCATACTAGCACCAACGGGCTGCTAAAGCGTTTCGCAGAAAACACCAAGGAACCTGTTTCTCACTCCAACCACAAAGCGTGCGCAGCACGAGTCTTGGCACAGCAGAACACTTCCCTTGGCATGCCCTTTGCAGCCTCACTCCAAACGGGGCTCTCCGCTTCATCCAGCCCCTGACTCCATACTAGCACCAACGGGCTGCTAAAGCGTTTCGCAGAAAACACCAAGGAACCTGTTTCTCACTCCAACCACAAAGCGTGCGCAGCACGAGTCTTGGCACAGCAGAACACTTCCCTTGGCACGCCCTTTGCAGCCTCACTCCAAACGGGGCTCTCCGCTTCATCCAGCCCCTGACTCCATACCAGCACCAACGGGCTGCTAAAGCGTTTCGCAGAAAACACCAAGGAACCTGTTTCTCACTCCAACCACAAAGCGTGCGCAGCACGAGTCTTGGCACAGCAAAACACTTCCCTTGGCACGCCCTTTGCAGTCTCACTCCAAACGGGGCTCTCCGCTTCATCCAGCCCCTGACTCCATACTAGCACCAACGGGCTGCTAAAGCGTTTCGCAGAAAACACCAAGGAACCTGTTTCTCACTCCAACCACAAAGCGTGCGCAGCACGAGTCTTGGCACAGCAGAACACTTCCCTTGGCATGCCCTTTGCAGCCTCACTCCAAACGGGGCTCTCCGCTTCATCCAGCCCCTGACTCCATACTAGCACCAACGGGCTGCTAAAGCGTTTCGCAGAAAACACCAAGGAACCTGTTTCTCACTCCAACCACAAAGCGTGCGCAGCACGAGTCTTGGCACAGCAGAACACTTCCCTTGGCATGCCCTTTGCAGCCTCACTCCAAATGGGGCTCTCCGCTTCATCCAGCCCCTGACTCCATAATAGCACCAAACGGGCTGCTAAAGCGTTTCGCAGAAAACACCAAAGAACCTGTTTCTCACTCCAACCACAAAGCGTGCGCAGCACGAGTCTTGGCACAGCAGAACACTTCCTTTCGCATGCCCTTTGCAGCCTCACTCCAAACGGGGCTCTCCGCTTCATCCAGCCCCTGACTCCATACTAGCACCAACGGGCTGCTAAAGCGTTTCGCAGAAAACACCAAGGAACCTGTTTCTCACTCCAAGCACAAAGCGTGCGCAGCACGAGTCTTGGCACAGCAGAACACTTCCTTTGGCATGCCCTTTGCAGCCTCACTCCAAACGGGGCTCTCCGCTTCATCCAGCCCCTGACTCCATAATAGCACCAAACGGGCTGCTAAAGCGTTTCGCAGAAAACACCAAGGAACCTGTTTCTCACTCCAACCACAAAGCGTGTGCAGCACGAGTCTTGGCACAGCAGAACACTTCCCTTGCCACGGCCTTTGCAGTCTCACTCCAAACGGGGCTCTCCGCTTCATCCAGCCCCTGACTCCATACTAGCACCAACGGGCTGCTAAAGCGTTTCGCAGAAAACACCAAGGAACCTGTTTCTCACTCCAACCACAAAGCGTGCGCAGCACGAGTCTTGGCACAGCAGAACACTTCCCTTGGCACGCCCTTTGCAGTCTCACTCCAAACGGGGCACTCCGCTTCATCCAGCCCCTGACTCCATACTAGCACCAACGGGCTGCTAAAGCGTTTCGCAGAAAACACCAAGGAACCTGTTTCTCACTCCAACCACAAAGCGTGCGCAGCACGAGTCTTGGCACAGCAGAACACTTCCCTTGGCACGGCCTTTGCAGCCTCACTCCAAACGGGGCTCTCCGCTTCATCCAGCCCCTGACTCCATACTAGCACCAACGGGCTGCTAAAGCGTTTCGCAGAAAACACCAAGGAAACTGTTTCTCACTCCAACCACAAAGTGTGCGCAGCACGAGTCTTGGCACAGCAGAACACTTCCCTTGGCATGCCCTTTGCAGCCTCACTCCAAACGGGGCTCTCCGCTTCATCCAGCCCCTGACTCCATACCAGCACCAACGGGTTGCTAAAGCGTTTCGCAGAAAACACCAAGGAACCTGTTTCTCACTCCAACCACAAAGCGTGCGCAGCACGAGTCTTGGCACAGCAGAACACTTCCCTTGGCACGCCCTTTGCATTCTCACTCCAAACGGGGCTCTCCGCTTCATCCAGCCCCTGACTCCATAATAGCACCAAACAGGCTGCAAAAGCGTTTCGCAGAAAACACCAAGGAACCTGTTTCTCACTCCAACCACAAAGCGTGCGCAGCACGAGTCTTGGCACAGCAAAACACTTCCCTTGGCACGCCCTTTGCAGCCTCACTTCAAACGGGGCTCTCCGCTTCATCCATCCCCTGACTCCATACTAGCACCAACGGGCTGCTAAAGCGTTTCGCAGAAAACACCAAGGAACCTGTTTCTCACTCCAACCACAAAGCGTGTGCAGCACGAGTCTTGGCACAGCAGAACACTTCCCTTGCCACGGCCTTTGGAGCCTCACTCCAAACGGTGCTCTCCGCTTCATCTAGCCCCTGACTCCATACTAGCACCAACGGGCTGCTAAAGCGTTTCGCAGAAAACACCAAGGAACCTGTTTCTCACTCCAACCACAAAGTGTGCGCAGCACGAGTCTTGGCACAGCAGAACACTTCCCTTGGCATGCCCTTTGCAGCCTCACTCCAAACGGGGCTCTCCGCTTCATCCAGCCCCTGACTCCATACTAGCACCAACGGGCTGCTAAAGCGTTTCGCAGAAAACACCAAGGAACCTGTTTCTCACTCCAACCGCAAAGCGTGCCTTGCACGAGTCTTGGCACAGCAGAACACTTCCCTTGGCACGGTCTTTGGAGCCTCACTCCAAACGGGGCTCTCCGCTTCATCCAGCCCCTGACTCCATACTAGCACCAAACGGGCTGCTAAAGCGTTTCGCAGAAAACACCAAGGAACCTGTTTCTCACTCCAACCACAAAGCGTGCACAGCACGAGTCTTGGCACAGCAGAACACTTCCCTTGGCATGCCCTTTGCAGCCTCACTCCAAACGGGGCTCTCCGCTTCATCCAGCCCCTGATTCCATACAAGCACCAAACGGGCTGCTAAAGCGTTTCGCAGAAAACACCAAGGAACCTGTTTCTCACTCCAACCACAAAGCGTGCGCAGCACGAGTCTTGGCACAGCAGAACACTTCCCTTGGCACGCCCTTTGCAGCCTCACTCCAAACGGGGCTCTCCGCTTCATCCAGCCCCTGACTCCATACTAGCACCAACGGGTTGCTAAAGCGTTTCGTAGAAAACACCAAGGAACCTGTTTCTCACTCCAACCACAAAGTGTGCGCAGCACGAGTCTTGGCACAGCAGAACACTTCCCTTGGCATGCCCTTTGCAGCCTCACTCCAAACGGGGCTCTCCGCTTCATCCAGCTCCTGACTCCATACTAGCACCAACGGGCTGCTAAAGCGTTTCGCAGAAAACACCAAGGAACCTGTTTCTCACTCCAACCACAAAGCGTGCGCAGCACGAGTCTTGGCACAGCAAAACACTTCCTTTGGCATGCCCTTTGCAGCCTCACTCCAAACGGGGCTCTCCGCTTCATCCAGCCCCTGACTCCATACTAGCACCAACGGGCTGCTAAAGCGTTTCGCAGAAAACACCAAGGAACCTGTTTCTCACTCCAACCACAAAGCGTGCGCAGCACGAGTCTTGGCACAGCAAAACACTTCCTTTGGCATGCCCTTTGCAGCCTCACTCCAAACGGGGCTCTCCGCTTCATCCAGCCCCTGACTCCATACTAGCACCAACGGGCTGCTAAAGCGTTTCGCAGAAAACACCAAGGAACCTGTTTCTCACTCCAAGCACAAAGCGTGCGCAGCACGAGTCTTGGCACAGCAAAACACTTCCTTTGGCATGCCCTTTGCAGCCTCACTCCAAACGGGGCTCTCCGCTTCATCCATCCCCTGACTCCATACTAGCACCAAACGGGCTGCTAAAGCGTTTCGCAGAAAACACCAAGGAACCTGTTTCTCACTCCAACCACAAAGCGTGCGCAGCACGAGTCTTGGCACAGCAAAACACTTCCCTTGGCACGCCCTTTGCAGTCTCACTCCAAACGGGGCTCTCCGCTTCATCCAGCCCCTGACTCCATACTAGCACCAACGGGCTGCTAAAGCGTTTCGTAGAAAACACCAAGGAACCTGTTTCTCACTCCAACCACAAAGTGTGCGCAGCACGAGTCTTGGCACAGCAGAACACTTCCCTTGGCATGCCCTTTGCAGCCTCACTCCAAACGGGGCTCTCCGCTTCATCCAGCTCCTGACTCCATACTAGCACCAACGGGTTGCTAAAGCGTTTCGTAGAAAACACCAAGGAACCTGTTTCTCACTCCAACCACAAAGTGTGCGCAGCACGAGTCTTGGCACAGCAGAACACTTCCCTTGGCATGCCCTTTGCAGCCTCACTCCAAACGGGGCTCTCCGCTTCATCCAGCTCCTGACTCCATACTAGCACCAACGGGCTGCTAAAGCGTTTCGCAGAAAACACCAAGGAACCTGTTTCTCACTCCAAGCACAAAGCGTGCGCAGCACGAGTCTTGGCACAGCAAAACACTTCCTTTGGCATGCCCTTTGCAGCCTCACTCCAAACGGGGCTCTCCGCTTCATCCAGCCCCTGACTCCATACTAGCACCAACGGGCTGCTAAAGCGTTTCGCAGAAAACACCAAGGAACCTGTTTCTCACTCCAAGCACAAAGCGTGCGCAGCACGAGTCTTGGCACAGCAAAACACTTCCTTTGGCATGCCCTTTGCAGCCTCACTCCAAACGGGGCTCTCCGCTTCATCCAGCCCCTGACTCCATACTAGCACCAACGGGCTGCTAAAGCGTTTCGCAGAAAACACCAAGGAACCTGTTTCTCACTCCAAGCACAAAGCGTGCGCAGCACGAGTCTTGGCACAGCAAAACACTTCCTTTGGCATGCCCTTTGCAGCCTCACTCCAAACGGGGCTCTCCGCTTCATCCATCCCCTGACTCCATACTAGCACCAAACGGGCTGCTAAAGCGTTTCGCAGAAAACACCAAGGAACCTGTTTCTCACTCCAACCACAAAGCGTGCGCAGCACGAGTCTTGGCACAGCAAAACACTTCCCTTGGCACGCCCTTTGCAGTCTCACTCCAAACGGGGCTCTCCGCTTCATCCAGCCCCTGACTCCATACTAGCACCAACGGGCTGCTAAAGCGTTTCGTAGAAAACACCAAGGAACCTGTTTCTCACTCCAACCACAAAGTGTGCGCAGCACGAGTCTTGGCACAGCAGAACACTTCCCTTGGCATGCCCTTTGCAGCCTCACTCCAAACGGGGCTCTCCGCTTCATCCAGCTCCTGACTCCATACTAGCACCAACGGGCTGCTAAAGCGTTTCGCAGAAAACACCAAGGAACCTGTTTCTCACTCCAACCACAAAGCATGCGCAGCACGAGTCTTGGCACAGCAAAACACTTCCCTTGGCACGCCCTTTGCAGTCTCACTCCAAACGGGGCTCTCCGCTTCATCCAGCCCCTGACTCCATACCAGCACCAACGGGCTGCTAAAGCGTTTCGCGGAAAACACCAAGGAACCTGTTTCTCACTCCAACCACAAAGCGTGCGCAGCACGAGTCTTGGCACAGCAGAACACTTCCCTTGGCACGCCCTTTGCAGCCTCACTCCAAACGGGGCTCTCCGCTTCATCCAGCCCCTGACTCCATACTAGCACCAACGGGCTGCTAAAGCGTTTCGCAGAAAACACCAAGGAACCTGTTTCTCACTCCAAGCACAAAGCGTGCGCAGCACGAGTCTTGGCACAGCAAAACACTTCCTTTGGCATGCCCTTTGCAGCCTCACTCCAAACGGGGCTCTCCGCTTCATCCAGCCCCTGACTCCATACCAGCACCAACGGGCTGCTAAAGCGTTTCGCAGAAAACACCAAGGAACCTGTTTCTCACTCCAACCACAAAGCGTGCGCAGCACGAGTCTTGGCACAGCAAAACACTTCCCTTGGCACGCCCTTTGCAGCCTCACTCCAAACGGGGCTCTCCGCTTCATCCAGCCCCTGACTCCATACTAACACCCATGGGCTGCTAAAGCGTTTCGCAGAAAACACCAAGGAACCTGTTTCTCACTCCAACCACAAAGCGTGCGCAGCACGAGTCTTGGCACAGCAGAACACTTCCCTTGGCACGGCCTTTGCAGTCTCACTCCAAACGGGGCTCTCCGCTTCATCCAGCCCCTGACTCCATACTAGCACTAACGGGTTGCTAAAGCGTTTCGTAGAAAACACCAAGGAACCTGTTTCTCACTCCAACCACAAAGCGTGCGCAGCACGAGTCTTGGCACAGCAAAACACTTCCCTTGGCACGCCCTTTGCAGTCTCACTGCAAACGGGGCTCTCCGCTTCATCCAGCCCCTGACTCCATACCAGCACCAACGGGCTGCTAAAGCGTTTCGCAGAAAACACCAAGGAACCTGTTTCTCACTCCAACCACAAAGCGTGCGCAGCACGAGTCTTGGCACAGCAGAACACTTCCCTTGGCATGCCCTTTGCAGCCTCACTCCAAACGGGGCTCTCTGCTTCATCCAGCCCCTGATTCCATACTAGCACCAACGGGCTGCTAAAGCGTTTCGCAGAAAACACCAAGGAACCTGTTTCTCACTCCAACCACAAAGCGTGCGCAGCACGAGTCTTGGCACAGCAGAACACTTCTCTTGGCATGCCCTTTGCAGCCTCACTCCAACGGGGCTCTCCGCTTCATCCAGCCCCTGACTCCATAATAGCACCAAACAGGCTGCAAAAGCGTTTCGCAGAAAACACCAAGGAACCTGTTTCTCACTCCAACCACAAAGCGTGCGCAGCACGAGTCTTGGCACAGCAGAACACTTCCCTTGGCAGGCCCTTTGCAGCCTCACTTCAAACGGGGCTCTCCGCTTCATCCATCCCCTGACTCCATACTAGCACCAACGGGCTGCTAAAGCGTTTCGCAGAAAACACCAAGGAACCTGTTTCTCACTCCAACCACAAAGCGTGCGCAGCACGAGTCTTGGCACAGCAGAACACTTCCCTTGCCACGGCCTTTGGAGCCTCACTCCAAACGGTGCTCTCCGCTTCATCCAGCCCCTGACTCCATACTAGCACCAACGGGCTGCTAAAGCGTTTCGCAGAAAACACCAAGGAACCTGTTTCTCACTCCAACCACAAAGCGTGCGCAGCACGAGTCTTGGCACAGCAGAACACTTCCCTTGGCACGCCCTTTGCAGCCTCACTCCAAACGGGGCTCTCCGCTTCATCCAGCCCCTGACTCCATACCAGCACCAACGGGCTGCTAAAGCGTTTCGCAGAAAACACCAAGGAACCTGTTTCTCACTCCAACCACAAAGCGTGCGCAGCACGAGTCTTGGCACAGCAGAACACTTCCCTTGGCACGGCCTCTGGAGCCTCACTCCAAACGGGGCTCTCCGCTTCATCCAGCCCCTGACTCCATACTAGCACCAACGGGCTGCTAAAGCGTTTCGCAGAAAACACCAAGGAACCTGTTTCTCACTCCAACCACAAAGCGTGCGCAGCACGAGTCTTGGCACAGCAGAACACTTCCCTTGGCATGCCCTTTGCAGCCTCACTCCAAACGGGGCTCTCCGCTTCATCCAGCCCCTGACTACATAATAGCACCAAACGGGCTGCTAAAGCGTTTCGCAGAAAACACCAAGGAACCTGTTTCTCACTCCAACCACAAAACGTGTGCAGCACGAGTCTTGGCACAGCAGAACACTTCCCTTGGCATGCCCTTTGCAGCCTCACTCCAAACGGGGCTCTCCGCTTCATCCAGCCCCTGACTCCATAATAGCACCAAACGGGCTGCTAAAGCGTTTCGCAGAAAACACCAAGGAACCTGTTTCTCACTCCAACCACAAAGCGTGCGCAGCACGAGTCTTGGCACAGCAGAACACTTCCCTTGGCATGCCCTTTGCAGCCTCACTCCAACGGGGCTCTCCGCTTCATCCAGCCCCTGACTCCATACTAGCACCAACGGGCTGCTAAAGCGTTTCGCAGAAAACACCAAGGAACCTGTTTCTCACTCCAACCACAAAGCGTGCGCAGCACGAGTCTTGGCACAGCAGAACACTTCCTTTCGCATGCCCTTTGCAGCCTCACTCCAAACGGGGCTCTCCGCTTCATCCAGCCCCTGACTCCATACTAGCACCAACGGGCTGCTAAAGCGTTTCGCAGAAAACACCAAGGAACCTGTTTCTCACTCCAACCACAAAGCGTGCGCAGCACGAGTCTTGGCACAGCAGAACACTTCCCTTGGCATGCCCTTTGCAGCCTCACTCCAAACGGGGCTCTCCGCTTCATCCAGCCCCTGACTCCATAATAGCACCAAACGGGCTGCTAAAGCGTTTCGCAGAAAACACCAAAGAACCTGTTTCTCACTCCAACCACAAAGCGTGCGCAGCACGAGTCTTGGCACAGCAGAACACTTCCTTTGGCATGCCCTTTGCAGCCTCACTCCAAACGGGGCTCTCCGCTTCATCCAGCCCCTGACTCCATACTAGCACCAACGGGCTGCTAAAGCGTTTCGCAGAAAACACCAAGGAACCTGTTTCTCACTCCAACCACAAAGCGTGCGCAGCACGAGTCTTGGCACAGCAGAACACTTCCCTTGGCACGCCCTTTGCAGTCTCACTCCAAACGGGGCACTCCGCTTCATCCAGCCCCTGACTCCATACTAGCACCAATGGGCTGCTAAAGCGTTTCGCAGAAAACACCAAGGAACCTGTTTCTCACTCCAACCACAAAGCGTGCGCAGCACGAGTCTTGGCACAGCAGAACACTTCCCTTGGCACGGCCTTTGCAGCCTCACTCCAAACGGGGCTCTCCGCTTCATCCATCCCCTGACTCCATACTAGCACCAACGGGCTGCTAAAGCGTTTCGCAGAAAACACCAAGGAAACTGTTTCTCACTCCAACCACAAAGTGTGCGCAGCACGAGTCTTGGCACAGCAGAACACTTCCCTTGGCATGCCCTTTGCAGCCTCACTCCAAACGGGGCTCTCCGCTTCATCCAGCCCCTGACTCCATACCAGCACCAACGGGCTGCTAAAGCGTTTCGCAGAAAACACCAAGGAACCTGTTTCTCACTCCAACCACAAAGCGTGCGCAGCACGAGTCTTGGCACAGCAGAACACTTCCCTTGGCACGCCCTTTGCATTCTCACTCCAAACGGGGCTCTCCGCTTCATCCAGCCCCTGACTCCATACTAGCACCAACGGGCTGCTAAAGCGTTTCGCAGAAAACACCAAGGAACCTGTTTCTCACTCCAACCACAAAGCGTGCGCAGCACGAGTCTTGGCACAGCAGAACACTTCCCTTGGCACGGCCTTTGGAGCCTCACTCCAAACGGGGCTCTCCGCTTCATCCAGCCCCTGACTCCATACTAGCACCAACGGGCTGCTAAAGCGTTTCGCAGAAAACACCAAGGAACCTGTTTCTCACTCCAAGCACAAAGCGTGCGCAGCACGAGTCTTGGCACAGCAGAACACTTCCCTTGGCATGCCCTTTGCAGCCTCACTCCAAACGGGGCTCTCTGCTTCATCCAGCCCCTGATTCCATACTAGCACCAAACGGGCTGCTAAAGCGTTTCGCAGAAAACACCAAGGAACCTGTTTCTCACTCCAACCACAAAGCGTGCGCAGCACGAGTCTTGGCACAGCAGAACACTTCCCTTGGCATGCCCTTTGCAGCCTCACTCCAACGGGGCTCTCCGCTTCATCCAGCCCCTGACTCCATAATAGCACCAAACAGGCTGCAAAAGCGTTTCGCAGAAAACACCAAGGAACCTGTTTCTCACTCCAACCACAAAGCGTGCGCAGCACGAGTCTTGGCACAGCAGAACACTTCCCTTGGCAGGCCCTTTGCAGCCTCACTTCAAACGGGGCTCTCCGCTTCATCCATCCCCTGACTCCATACTAGCACCAACGGGCTGCTAAAGCGTTTCGCAGAAAACACCAAGGAACCTGTTTCTCACTCCAACCACAAAGCGTGCGCAGCACGAGTCTTGGCACAGCAGAACACTTCCCTTGCCACGGCCTTTGGAGCCTCACTCCAAACGGTGCTCTCCGCTTCATCCAGCCCCTGACTCCATACTAGCACCAACGGGCTGCTAAAGCGTTTCGCAGAAAACACCAAGGAACCTGTTTCTCACTCCAACCACAAAGCGTGCGCAGCACGAGTCTTGGCACAGCAGAACACTTCCCTTGGCATGCCCTTTGCAGCCTCACTCCAAACGGGGCTCTCCGCTTCATCCAGCCCCTGACTCCATACTAGCACCAACGGGCTGCTAAAGCGTTTCGCAGAAAACACCAAGGAACCTGTTTCTCACTCCAACCACAAAGCGTGCGCAGCACGAGTCTTGGCACAGCAGAACACTTCCCTTGGCACGCCCTTTGCAGCCTCACTCCAAACGGGGCTCTCCGCTTCATCCAGCCCCTGACTCCATACCAGCACCAACGGGCTGCTAAAGCGTTTCGCAGAAAACACCAAGGAACCTGTTTCTCACTCCAACCACAAAGCGTGCGCAGCACGAGTCTTGGCACAGCAAAACACTTCCCTTGGCACGCCCTTTGCAGTCTCACTCCAAACGGGGCTCTCCGCTTCATCCAGCCCCTGACTCCATACTAGCACCAACGGGCTGCTAAAGCGTTTCGCAGAAAACACCAAGGAACCTGTTTCTCACTCCAACCACAAAGCGTGCGCAGCACGAGTCTTGGCACAGCAGAACACTTCCCTTGGCATGCCCTTTGCAGCCTCACTCCAAACGGGGCTCTCCGCTTCATCCAGCCCCTGACTCCATACTAGCACCAACGGGCTGCTAAAGCGTTTCGCAGAAAACACCAAGGAACCTGTTTCTCACTCCAACCACAAAGCGTGCGCAGCACGAGTCTTGGCACAGCAGAACACTTCCCTTGGCATGCCCTTTGCAGCCTCACTCCAAATGGGGCTCTCCGCTTCATCCAGCCCCTGACTCCATAATAGCACCAAACGGGCTGCTAAAGCGTTTCGCAGAAAACACCAAAGAACCTGTTTCTCACTCCAACCACAAAGCGTGCGCAGCACGAGTCTTGGCACAGCAGAACACTTCCTTTCGCATGCCCTTTGCAGCCTCACTCCAAACGGGGCTCTCCGCTTCATCCAGCCCCTGACTCCATACTAGCACCAACGGGCTGCTAAAGCGTTTCGCAGAAAACACCAAGGAACCTGTTTCTCACTCCAAGCACAAAGCGTGCGCAGCACGAGTCTTGGCACAGCAGAACACTTCCTTTGGCATGCCCTTTGCAGCCTCACTCCAAACGGGGCTCTCCGCTTCATCCAGCCCCTGACTCCATAATAGCACCAAACGGGCTGCTAAAGCGTTTCGCAGAAAACACCAAGGAACCTGTTTCTCACTCCAACCACAAAGCGTGTGCAGCACGAGTCTTGGCACAGCAGAACACTTCCCTTGCCACGGCCTTTGCAGTCTCACTCCAAACGGGGCTCTCCGCTTCATCCAGCCCCTGACTCCATACTAGCACCAACGGGCTGCTAAAGCGTTTCGCAGAAAACACCAAGGAACCTGTTTCTCACTCCAACCACAAAGCGTGCGCAGCACGAGTCTTGGCACAGCAGAACACTTCCCTTGGCACGCCCTTTGCAGTCTCACTCCAAACGGGGCACTCCGCTTCATCCAGCCCCTGACTCCATACTAGCACCAACGGGCTGCTAAAGCGTTTCGCAGAAAACACCAAGGAACCTGTTTCTCACTCCAACCACAAAGCGTGCGCAGCACGAGTCTTGGCACAGCAGAACACTTCCCTTGGCACGGCCTTTGCAGCCTCACTCCAAACGGGGCTCTCCGCTTCATCCAGCCCCTGACTCCATACTAGCACCAACGGGCTGCTAAAGCGTTTCGCAGAAAACACCAAGGAAACTGTTTCTCACTCCAACCACAAAGTGTGCGCAGCACGAGTCTTGGCACAGCAGAACACTTCCCTTGGCATGCCCTTTGCAGCCTCACTCCAAACGGGGCTCTCCGCTTCATCCAGCCCCTGACTCCATACCAGCACCAACGGGTTGCTAAAGCGTTTCGCAGAAAACACCAAGGAACCTGTTTCTCACTCCAACCACAAAGCGTGCGCAGCACGAGTCTTGGCACAGCAGAACACTTCCCTTGGCACGCCCTTTGCATTCTCACTCCAAACGGGGCTCTCCGCTTCATCCAGCCCCTGACTCCATAATAGCACCAAACAGGCTGCAAAAGCGTTTCGCAGAAAACACCAAGGAACCTGTTTCTCACTCCAACCACAAAGCGTGCGCAGCACGAGTCTTGGCACAGCAAAACACTTCCCTTGGCACGCCCTTTGCAGCCTCACTTCAAACGGGGCTCTCCGCTTCATCCATCCCCTGACTCCATACTAGCACCAACGGGCTGCTAAAGCGTTTCGCAGAAAACACCAAGGAACCTGTTTCTCACTCCAACCACAAAGCGTGTGCAGCACGAGTCTTGGCACAGCAGAACACTTCCCTTGCCACGGCCTTTGGAGCCTCACTCCAAACGGTGCTCTCCGCTTCATCTAGCCCCTGACTCCATACTAGCACCAACGGGCTGCTAAAGCGTTTCGCAGAAAACACCAAGGAACCTGTTTCTCACTCCAACCACAAAGTGTGCGCAGCACGAGTCTTGGCACAGCAGAACACTTCCCTTGGCATGCCCTTTGCAGCCTCACTCCAAACGGGGCTCTCCGCTTCATCCAGCCCCTGACTCCACACCAGCACCAACGGGCTGCTAAAGCGTTTCGCAGAAAACACCAAGGAACCTGTTTCTCACTCCAACCACAAAGCGTGCGCAGCACGAGTCTTGGCACAGCAGAACACTTCCCTTGGCATGCCCTTTGCAGCCTCACTCCAACGGGGCTCTCCGCTTCATCCAGCCCCTGACTCCATACTAGCACCAACGGGCTGCTAAAGCGTTTCGCAGAAAACACCAAGGAACCTGTTTCTCACTCCAACCACAAAGCGTGCGCAGCACGAGTCTTGGCACAGCAGAACACTTCCTTTCGCATGCCCTTTGCAGCCTCACTCCAAACGGGGCTCTCCGCTTCATCCAGCCCCTGACTCCATACTAGCACCAACGGGCTGCTAAAGCGTTTCGCAGAAAACACCAAGGAACCTGTTTCTCACTCCAACCACAAAGCGTGCGCAGCACGAGTCTTGGCACAGCAGAACACTTCCCTTGGCATGCCCTTTGCAGCCTCACTCCAAACGGGGCTCTCCGCTTCATCCAGCCCCTGACTCCATAATAGCACCAAACGGGCTGCTAAAGCGTTTCGCAGAAAACACCAAAGAACCTGTTTCTCACTCCAACCACAAAGCGTGCGCAGCACGAGTCTTGGCACAGCAGAACACTTCCTTTGGCATGCCCTTTGCAGCCTCACTCCAAACGGGGCTCTCCGCTTCATCCAGCCCCTGACTCCATACTAGCACCAACGGGCTGCTAAAGCGTTTCGCAGAAAACACCAAGGAACCTGTTTCTCACTCCAACCACAAAGCGTGCGCAGCACGAGTCTTGGCACAGCAGAACACTTCCCTTGGCACGCCCTTTGCAGTCTCACTCCAAACGGGGCACTCCGCTTCATCCAGCCCCTGACTCCATACTAGCACCAATGGGCTGCTAAAGCGTTTCGCAGAAAACACCAAGGAACCTGTTTCTCACTCCAACCACAAAGCGTGCGCAGCACGAGTCTTGGCACAGCAGAACACTTCCCTTGGCACGGCCTTTGCA
>NW_028289256.1:0-74711 GCF_059628265.1 Tinamus guttatus
CAGAAAACACCAAGGAACCTGTTTCTCACTCCAACCACAAAGCGTGCGCAGCACGAGTCTTGGCACAGCAAAACACTTCCTTTGGCATGCCCTTTGCAGCCTCACTCCAAACGGGGCTCTCCGCTTCATCCATCCCCTGACTCCATACTAGCACCAACGGGCTGCTAAAGCGTTTCGCAGAAAACACCAAGGAACCTGTTTCTCACTCCAACCACAAAGTGTGCGCAGCACGAGTCTTGGCACAGCAAAACACTTCCTTTGGCATGCCCTTTGCAGCCTCACTCCAAACGGGGCTCTCCGCTTCATCCATCCCCTGACTCCATACTAGCACCAACGGGCTGCTAAAGCGTTTCGCAGAAAACACCAAGGAACCTGTTTCTCACTCCAACCACAAAGCGTGCGCAGCACGAGTCTTGGCACAGCAAAACACTTCCTTTGGCATGCCCTTTGCAGCCTCACTCCAAACGGGGCTCTCCGCTTCATCCATCCCCTGACTCCATACTAGCACCAACGGGCTCCTAAAGCGTTTTGCAGAAAACACCAAGGAACCTGTTTCTCACTCCAACCACAAAGCGTGCGCAGCACGAGTCTTAGCACAGCAAAACACTTCCTTTGGCATGCCCTTTGCAGCCTCACTCCAAACGGGGCTCTCCGCTTCATCCATCCCCTGACTCCATACTAGCACCAACGGGCTGCTAAAGCGTTTTGCAGAAAACACCAAGGAACCTGTTTCTCACTCCAACCACAAAGCGTGCGCAGCACGAGTCTTAGCACAGCAAAACACTTCCTTTGGCATGCCCTTTGCAGCCTCACTCCAAACGGGGCTCTCCGCTTCATCCATCCCCTGACTCCATACTAGCACCAACGGGCTGCTAAAGCGTTTCGCAGAAAACACCAAGGAACCTGTTTCTCACTCCAAGCACAAAGCGTGCGCAGCACGAGTCTTGGCACAGCAAAACACTTCCTTTGGCATGCCCTTTGCAGCCTCACTCCAAACGGGGCTCTCCGCTTCATCCATCCCCTGACTCCATACTAGCACCAACGGCCTGCTAAAGCGTTTCGCAGAAAACACCAAGGAACCTGTTTCTCACTCCAAGCACAAAGCGTGCGCAGCACGAGTCTTGGCACAGCAAAACACTTCCTTTGGCATGCCCTTTGCAGCCTCACTCCAAACGGGGCTCTCCGCTTCATCCATCCCCTGACTCCATACTAGCACCAACGGGCTGCTAAAGCGTTTCGCAGAAAACACAAGGAACCTGTTTCTCACTCCAAGCACAAAGCGTGCGCAGCACGAGTCTTGGCACAGCAAAACACTTCCTTTGGCATGCCCTTTGCAGCCTCACTCCAAACGGGGCTCTCCGCTTCATCCATCCCCTAACTCCATACTAGCACCAACGGGCTGCTCAAGCGTTTCGCAGAAAACACCAAGGAACCTGTTTCTCACTCCAAGCACAAAGTGTGCGCAGCACGAGTCTTGGCACAGCAAAACACTTCCCTTGGCATGCCCTTTGCAGCCTCACTCCAAACGGGGCTCTCCGCTTCATCCATCCCCTGACTCCATACTAGCACCAACGGGCTGCTAAAGCGTTTCGCAGAAAACACCAAGGAACCTGTTTCTCACTCCAAGCACAAAGCGTGCGCAGCACGAGTCTTAGCACAGCAAAACACTTCCTTTGGCATGCCCTTTGCAGCCTCACTCCAAACGGGGCTCTCCGCTTCATCCATCCCCTGACTCCATACTAGCACCAACGGGCTGCTAAAGCGTTTCGCAGAAAACACCAAGGAACCTGTTTCTCACTCCAAGCACAAAGCGTGCGCAGCACGAGTCTTGGCACAGCAAAACACTTCCTTTGGCATGCCCTTTGCAGCCTCACTCCAAACGGGGCTCTCCGCTTCATCCATCCCCTGACACCATACTAGCACCAACGGGCTGCTAAAGCGTTTCGCAGAAAACACCAAGGAACCTGTTTCTCACTCCAAGCACAAAGCGTGCGCAGCACGAGTCTTAGCACAGCAAAACACTTCCTTTGGCATGCCCTTTGCAGCCTCACTCCAAACGGGGCTCTCCGCTTCATCCATCCCCTGACTCCATACTAGCACCAACGGGCTGCTAAAGCGTTTCGCAGAAAACACCAAGGAACCTGTTTCTCACTCCAACCACAAAGCGTGCGCAGCACGAGTCTTGGCACAGCAAAACACTTCCTTTGGCATGCCCTTTGCAGCCTCACTCCAAACGGGGCTCTCCGCTTCATCCATCCCCTGACTCCATACTAGCACCAACGGGCTGCTAAAGCGTTTCGCAGAAAACACCAGGGAACCTGTTTCTCACTCCAAGCACAAAGCGTGCGCAGCACGAGTCTTGGCACAGCAAAACACTTCTCTTGGCATGCCCTTTGCAGCCTCACTCCAAACGGGGCTCTCCGCTTCATCCATCCCCTGACTCCATACTAGCACCAACGGGCTGCTAAAGCGTTTCGCAGAAAACACCAAGGAACCTGTTTCTCACTCCAAGCACAAAGCGTGCGCAGCACGAGTCTTGGCACAGCAAAACACTTCTCTTGGCATGCCCTTTGCAGCCTCACTCCAAACGGGGCTCTCCGCTTCATCCATCCCCTGACTCCATACTAGCACCAACGGGCTGCTAAAGCGTTTCGCAGAAAACACCAAGGAACCTGTTTCTCACTCCAAGCACAAAGCGTGCGCAGCACGAGTCTTGGCACAGCAAAACACTTCCTTTGGCATGCCCTTTGCAGCCTCACTCCAAACGGGGCTCTCCGCTTCATCCATCCCCTGACTCCATACTAGCACCAACGGGCTGCTAAAGCGTTTCGCAGAAAACACCAAGGAACCTGTTTCTCACTCCAAGCACAAAGCGTGCGCAGCACGAGTCTTGGCACAGCAAAACACTTCCTTTGGCATGCCCTTTGCAGCCTCACTCCAAACGGGGCTCTCCGCTTCATCCATCCCCTGACTCCATACTAGCACCAACGGGCTGCTAAAGCGTTTCGCAGAAAACACCAAGGAACCTGTTTCTCACTCCAAGCACAAAGCGTGCGCAGCACGAGTCTTGGCACAGCAAAACACTTCCTTTGGCATGCCCTTTGCAGCCTCACTCCAAACGGGGCTCTCCGCTTCATCCATCCCCTGACTCCATACTAGCACCAACGGGCTGCTAAAGCGTTTCGCAGAAAACACCAAGGAACCTGTTTCTCACTCCAAGCACAAAGCGTGCACAGCACGAGTCTTGGCACAGCAAAACACTTCCTTTGGCATGCCCTTTGCAGCCTCACTCCAAACGGGGCTCTCCGCTTCATCCATCCCCTGACTCCATACTAGCACCAACGGGCTGCTAAAGCGTTTCGCAGAAAACACCAAGGAACCTGTTTCTCACTCCAAGCACAAAGCGTGCGCAGCACGAGTCTTGGCACAGCAAAACACTTCCTTTGGCATGCCCTTTGCAGCCTCACTCCAAACGGGGCTCTCCGCTTCATCCATCCCCTGACTCCATACTAGCACCAACGGGCTCCTAAAGCGTTTTGCAGAAAACACCAAGGAACCTGTTTCTCACTCCAACCACAAAGCGTGCGCAGCACGAGTCTTAGCACAGCAAAACACTTCCTTTGGCATGCCCTTTGCAGCCTCACTCCAAACGGGGCTCTCCGCTTCATCCATCCCCTGACTCCATACTAGCACCAACGGGCTGCTAAAGCGTTTCGCAGAAAACACCAAGGAACCTGTTTCTCACTCCAAGCACAAAGCGTGCGCAGCACGAGTCTTGGCACAGCAAAACACTTCCTTTGGCATGCCCTTTGCAGCCTCACTCCAAACGGGGCTCTCCGCTTCATCCATCCCCTGACTCCATACTAGCACCAACGGCCTGCTAAAGCGTTTCGCAGAAAACACCAAGGAACCTGTTTCTCACTCCAAGCACAAAGCGTGCGCAGCACGAGTCTTGGCACAGCAAAACACTTCCTTTGGCATGCCCTTTGCAGCCTCACTCCAAACGGGGCTCTCCGCTTCATCCATCCCCTGACTCCATACTAGCACCAACGGGCTGCTAAAGCGTTTCGCAGAAAACACCAAGGAACCTGTTTCTCACTCCAACCACAAAGCGTGCGCAGCACGAGTCTTGGCACAGCAAAACACTTCCTTTGGCATGCCCTTTGCAGCCTCACTCCAAACGGGGCTCTCCGCTTCATCCATCCCCTAACTCCATACTAGCACCAACGGGCTGCTAAAGCGTTTCGCAGAAAACACCAAGGAACCTGTTTCTCACTCCAAGCACAAAGTGTGCGCAGCACGAGTCTTGGCACAGCAAAACACTTCCCTTGGCATGCCCTTTGCAGCCTCACTCCAAACGGGGCTCTATGCTTCATCCATCCCCTAACTCCATACTAGCACCAACGGGCTGCTAAAGCGTTTCGCAGAAAACACCAACAAACCTGTTTCTCACTCCAAGCACAAAGCGTGCGCAGCACGAGTCTTGGCACAGCAGAACACTTCCCTTGGCATGCCCTTTGCAGCCTCACTCCAAACGGGGCTCTCCGCTTCATCCATCCCCTAACTCCATACTAGCACCAACGGGCTGCTAAAGCGTTTCGCAGAAAACACCAACAAACCTGTTTCTCACTCCAAGCACAAAGTGTGCGCAGCACGAGTCTTGGCACAGCACAACACTTCCTTTGGCATGCCCTTTGCAGCCTCACTCCAAACGGGGCTCTCCGCTTCATCCATCCCCTGACTCCATACTAGCACCAACGGGCTGCTAAAGCGTTTCGCAGAAAACACCAAGGAACCTGTTTCTCACTCCAACCACAAAGCGTGCGCAGCACGAGTCTTGGCACAGCAAAACACTTCCTTTGGCATGCCCTTTGCAGCCTCACTCCAAACGGGGCTCTCCGCTTCATCCATCCCCTGACTCCATACTAGCACCAACGGGCTGCTAAAGCGTTTCGCAGAAAACACCAAGGAACCTGTTTCTCACTCCAAGCACAAAGCGTGCGCAGCACGAGTCTTGGCACAGCAAAACACTTCCTTTGGCATGCCCTTTGCAGCCTCACTCCAAACGGGGCTCTCCGCTTCATCCATCCCCTGACTCCATACTAGCACCAACGGGCTGCTAAAGCGTTTCGCAGAAAACACCAAGGAACCTGTTTCTCACTCCAACCACAAAGCGTGCGCAGCACGAGTCTTGGCACAGCACAACACTTCCCTTGGCATGCCCTTTGCAGCCTCACTCCAAACGGGGCTCTCCGCTTCATCCATCCCCTGACTCCATACTAGCACCAACGGGCTGCTAAAGCGTTTCGCAGAAAACACCAAGGAACCTGTTTCTCACTCCAACCACAAAGCGTGCGCAGCACGAGTCTTGGCACAGCACAACACTTCCCTTGGCATGCCCTTTGCAGCCTCACTCCAAACGGGGCTCTCCGCTTCATCCATCCCCTGACTCCATACTAGCACCAACGGGCTGCTAAAGCGTTTCGCAGAAAACACCAAGGAACCTGTTTCTCACTCCAACCACAAAGCGTGCGCAGCACGAGTCTTGGCACAGCAAAACACTTCCTTTGGCATGCCCTTTGCAGCCTCACTCCAAACGGGGCTCTCCGCTTCATCCATCCCCTGACTCCATACTAGCACCAACGGCCTGCTAAAGCGTTTCGCAGAAAACACCAAGGAACCTGTTTCTCACTCCAAGCACAAAGCGTGCGCAGCACGAGTCTTGGCACAGCAAAACACTTCCTTTGGCATGCCCTTTGCAGCCTCACTCCAAACGGGGCTCTCCGCTTCATCCATCCCCTGACTCCATACTAGCACCAACGGGCTGCTAAAGCGTTTCGCAGAAAACACCAAGGAACCTGTTTCTCACTCCAACCACAAAGCGTGCGCAGCACGAGTCTTGGCACAGCAAAACACTTCCTTTGGCATGCCCTTTGCAGCCTCACTCCAAACGGGGCTCTCCGCTTCATCCATCCCCTAACTCCATACTAGCACCAACGGGCTGCTAAAGCGTTTCGCAGAAAACACCAAGGAACCTGTTTCTCACTCCAACCACAAAGCGTGCGCAGCACGAGTCTTGGCACAGCAAAACACTTCCCTTGGCATGCCTTTTGCAGCCTCACTCCAAACGGGGCTCTCCGCTTCATCCATCCCCTAACTCCATACTAGCACCAACGGGCTGCTCAAGCGTTTAGCAGAAAACACCAAGGAACCTGTTTCTCACTCCAAGCACAAAGTGTGCGCAGCACGAGTCTTGGCACAGAAAAACACTTCCCTTGGCATGCCCTTTGCAGCCTCACTCCAAACGGGGCTCTCCGCTTCATCCATCCCCTAACTCCATACTAGCACCAACGGGCTGCTCAAGCGTTTAGCAGAAAACACCAAGGAACCTGTTTCTCACTCCAAGCACAAAGTGTGCGCAGCACGAGTCTTGGCACAGCAGAACACTTCCCTTGGCATGCCCTTTGCAGCCTCACTCCAAACGGGGCTCTCTGCTTCATCCATCCCCTGACTCCATACTAGCACCAACGGGCTGCTAAAGCGTTTCGCAGAAAACACCAAGGAACCTGTTTCTCACTCCAACCACAAAGCGTGCGCAGCACGAATCTTGGCACAGCACAACACTTTCCTTGGCATGCCTTTTGCAGCCTCACTCCAAACGGGGCTCTCCGCTTCATCCATCCCCTGACTCCATACTAGCACCAACGAGCTGCTAAAGCGTTTCGCAGAAAACACCAAGGAACCTGTTTCTCACTCCAAGCACAAAGTGTGCGCAGCACGAGTCTTGGCACAGCAAAACACTTCCTTTGGCATGCCCTTTGCAGCCTCACTCCAAACGGGGCTCTCCACTTCATCCATCCCCTCACTCCATACTGGCAGTAGGGGGCACTCCAGCATTTCCGCAGAAAAACACCAGGGACCATGTTTCTCACTTCAACCACAAAGTGTGCTGATGAAAACGCTGCAGTTTGAAAGCTGTAGTGGTAGTGGTGGGGGGCGGGGGAAGGAGATATCAAAAAAAGTATCGGATTCACTAACAGCCTGGGAAGCCACTGATGCTAGTGGGAAGATACACCTCACAAGCAGTCGGTGGATCATTCCCGACTTCTGACCAAATATAATTGCTTGTTTATGCTTGCAAAATCAATAACAATCCAATTTGTGCCGGTAAAGGCAGAGACCGAGCATTCTTTCTTTTGTTTTCCAGGATGTCAAAAACTCGGAATGCTGGACAATTGTACCTGGAACCAAGGACTCTCCTATGCTGATCTTCAGTATCCATCGGGATTGTTAGTTTCCTGCATAGTGTTGTTTTGATATTTGTAAATCAGATATTTGTAATAGGGTTATAGAGCTGTAGTTAGGATTAGCAAATATGATATTTACGACTTGCATTGGGAAGATATGCTTTGGCTTGATATGTTTAGTGCACTGGAATCAAGGAGATAGATGCTCATAGTGACAACGCACAAACCTTATCCGTCCCTGACTCTGCCACCCATGGTTTGAAGGATAACTTAGCCCTAACTTTAATAAAGGGGTTTGCAACTGCTCTCAATGAATCTAGTATTACCGCTTGCTTGCCTCTACCCAAATCTGTAGAAGACCCCCTTCCTATGGGTATCCTTCCCACTGACATAGCAGGGAGCTTGCTGAGGTTGTGGAGTACACCAGGTACACTCCATATAGTGAATCCTTATTCTCCAAAGAGAGGGCAAGATTGCCCCCTCAACATAAACATAAATTAGATTGCTCTTGGTTTGGAGAATTCCGTGACTTCACGGGTTTTACAGCATTTGGCCCAGGATTTTCTTTTGGCTCAGTATCAAACAAGTCAGCGTTGTGGTATTGCCAAAATGTGATAAATTGCTCCAATTGGGAACAACACGATTGGGTCAGACACTATTGGCCAGTTTACATTTCCCTAAAAATGGGCTGTCTGTGCCATAATCACAGCATAAAATATAAATCAGTAAGTGAAGACTTTGTGCCTCGTAATGATTGCCGTATAGCTTCTGGTGACGCTCCGGCTGGTTTGATCTGGGCCTGCAGTGATGGCAATATGTATACCTCCTTATGGGCTGGATTACCTGAACGCCAGTGTACCTTGGGCCTTCCAACATTGTGCCCCATGTGGAGGAGGACTCCTCTCTGATCTCACTGGATGGCTTAAGCAAAACCAGTAAAAATAGAACTGTCAGGACATGTAGAGGGATGGCAGGACTGAGAAGAAACCAGGGTCTTCCCATCATGACTAGGGTCCTGGGAGCTCCATTTTGCACACAGTAAATAATAAATGAGGGTTAAATATTTAGCACAGGTATGGTTAGATGTGTTACAGAATGTTGGAGAAGGTCTGTGCATGTTAAAAGATGTTTGGGGGGAGATGTATTGGGATCAAAGAGAAAAGAACAAGGTTTGGGTTTGAGAAAAAAAAAGGGCTCTGTTGAACATAAGAAAGAAGAAAATACGGTTTAGTCTTGAGGCTCTTCCCAGGATCTGTCTTAGATGGAAGGACTTTCTTTTTTTTTGGATTTGGTCTTACAAATGCGATTATGGTTAAGAAAGCTAGCCTATCAAGTAGAAAAATTAGCTAATGACACTGATACTAGTATACAGTTTCTCAATCATCAATTACAAGCCACATCAAAAATGACTCTTCAGAACCGGATGGCACTAGACTTGATGCTGTTACACCAAAATGGACTTTGTGGCTACCTAAACCTCTCCAGTTCCGACTGCTGCATTTACATCCCTAACGTTACACAGGACCTCGATATCCAATTAGAGAAGATACGACAGGTGGCGAAAGACACCCATGAACTCCGGGAATCAATGAACACTAGCTGGCTGGCGAACGTGCTTAGTTGGTTTAGGTTTGGTGTCACTGGTTGGATCCAAAGTTTAATAGAATATGTGGTGATGTTCACTGAGAAAGATGATTCAGTTCACCGCTTATCCCCCTTTTCAGGTGGATGACCCAATTGATGTCCCAAGTACTAAGACTCTAATTTGAGACTAAATTTCAATATACAATGGTAACTGGAGTCACGGGGTGGATACAAAGTTTGTTATAATCATTACTTACTATTGTAACTGCAATATTTTCTGTATATATATATATTCTTGTAGAGCTAGACTCCCTGCCTTTCCTGTAACTTCCCCCGTCTAATGTACCAATGTGCAATCACTCGCTTAACTGCATCATCTTTAGGGCATGTAATATTAACACCTAAACAACTTCATGTGAAGCTTGAGTGACTATAGTCACGGGGTGGATAGTGTGGAAGAAGTGTTTGTGGAAGAATTGTTTGAAAGCAGGAACTGAGAAGAAAACTAGCGCCTAACACAGCTCTGGCATTACAGAGGCCTGCTTGGGGTGCTACACAGTTGCCACTTCCAGGATGGTTGGTATACACGGACTCTGCTCCTCCACGGTTCCCTGGGCAACGCAATCTGCCCTCCTCGCAGCTGCAAAGGGGAGTAACGGAGGATGGAGCGGAGTGAAGGCACCGCGGCCAAACTCTGTTGCACTCCCTGTGCTGGGCTGCTGATAAGCCGCACAGTGGCTGTCTAATGACAGATATACGATAACAAGTCCGGTGCTGAGCCAGCAAAGGTGGCAAATGATGAACTTTGCTTGAACTTTACTCATTATAATGTGAAAACCATACCTCCATCCCAAAAGTTACCCGCCTCCGAGGTACGACCACCCCTCACTGAGCATGCGCTCTGGATTTTCGGTTGACTGTACCTTTAAATGAAAGCGAGAAACTTTTTCACCAATCAATAACAATATTAAGTATGACTCTAGTCACTCAAGCTCCACCTGAATGTAAAGAAAAGTATAAAAGGTGAACTAAGGATGAAAAGTCTGGAGGGAAGAAACCATTGTAACTCCTGGGTCAGTCGACACGCTGATCCCCCTTCCCTCCCCTCGCGCTGGGACACTGCCTGAAGAGACTAAGAAGTGAGAGGGAAGAATCCATCATAAATTCTGGATCAGTTGATGCGCTGATCCCCCTTCCCTCCCCTCGCATCAGGATGCCGCCTGAGGAGACTCGAGACTGAGAGCCCTCTCCCATCTTCTGGGGTGAGTGATGATTGCACATTTGTACATCAGAGCTAGCTAAAAACCCCACGCTTTAGTAGAGAATTTCCTGTACTGACACCCGAAACCTGCTTTGTAAATGTTGCATTTGAATAGAATCATAGAATCATAGAATCATAGAATGCTTAGGGTTGGAAGGGACCTCTAGAGATCATCTAGTCCAACCCCCCTGCATACGCAGGGACACCTAAAGCACGTGGCACAGGACTGCATCCAAGCGGGTTTTGAAGATCTCCAGAGAAGGAGACTCCACAACCTCTCTGGGCAGCCTGTTCCAGTGCTCTGTCACCCTCACTGTTAAGAAATTTTTCCTTAAGTTCCTATGGAATTTTTGATGTTTCAGTTTCCGGCCATTTCCTCTAGTCCTATCAGTGGCCACCACTGAAAAGAGACCATCCCCGTCCTCTGCACTCCCTCCCTTGAGGTATTTATATACACTGATTAGATCCCCTCTCAGCCTTCTCTTCTCCAGGCTGAACAGGCCCAGCTCACTCAGCCTCTCCTCATAGGGCAGATGTTCCAGGCCCCTGATCATCCTTGTAGCCCTGCGCTGGACTCTCTCCAGCAGCTCCACATCCCTCTTGTACTGTGGAGCCCAGAACTGGACACAGTACTCCAGATGCGGCCTCACCAGGGCTGAGTAGAGGGGCAGGATCACCTCCCTCGACCTGCTAGAGATGCTCTTCTTAATGCAGCCCAGGATCCCATTGGCCTTCTTGGCCACGAGGGCACACTGCTGCCTCATGGTCAACTTGTCGTCCACCATGACACCCAGGTCTTTCTCCGCAGAGCTGCTCTCCACAAGCTCGGTCCCCAGCCTGTACTGGTGTCTGGGGTTATTCCTCCCCAGGTGCAGGACCTTGCACTTGGCCTTGTTGAATTGCATGAGGTTTTTCACCGCCCAGTTGTCCAGTCTGTCCAGGTCCCTCTGGATGGCAGCGCAGCCCTCTGGGGTATCGGCTACTCCTCCCAGTTTGGTATCATCAGCAAACTTGCTGAGGGAGCACTCTGTGCCTTCATCCAGGTCATTGATGAATAAATTGAACAGGACTGGACCAAGGACTGACCCCTGGGGGACCCCACTAGCCACAGGCCTCCAACTAGACTCTGCACCGCTGATCACCACTCTCTGGGCCCTGCCATCCAGCCAGTTCCTAATCCATCTCACTGTGCACTCATCTATCCCACACTTCCGGAGCTTGCCCAGGAGGATGTTGTGAGGGACAGTGTCAAAAGCCTTGGTGAAGTCGAGATAGACGACATCCACCGCTCTCCCCTCGTCTATCCAGCCGGTCATTTCATCATAGAAGGCTATCAGGTTAGTCAGGCAAGATTTTCCCTTGGTGAATCCATGCTGACTACTCTTGAGCACCTTCTTGTCCTCCATGTGCCTGGAGACAACAGCCAGTATGAGCCGTTCCATCACTTTTCCGGGGACGGAGGTGAGGCTGACTGGCCTGTAGTTGCCTGGGTCCTCCTTCTTGCCTTTTTTGAAGACTGGCGTGACATTGGCCTTCTTCCAGTCTTCCGGCACCTCCCCCGTTCTCCAGGATCTTTCAAAGATGATGGAGAGCGGCTTAGCTATGGCATCTGCCAGCTCCCGCAGCACTCTGGGGTGCATCCCATCAGGGCCCATGGATTTGTGGGTATCGAGGTTCCTTAGGTGCTCTCTGACCCAATCTTCCTCTACCCAGGGCAAGTCTTCCTCTCCACCAGCTTCTTCTCTTGCCTCTAGGGCCTGGGGCTCTAAAGGGCTGCCCTTGGTAAACACCGAAGCAAAGAAGGCATTGAGCAACTCTGCTTTTTCTGTGTTATTTGTAACCAAGGTGCCCATCCCGTCCTCCAGCGGACCCACGTTTTCCCTGATCTTCCTTTTGCTGTTAATGTATTTGAAGAATTTTTTTTTGTTATTTTTAACGTCCCTTGCCAGCTTGCCTTCCAGACGTGCCTTAGCTTTCCTTGTCGCATCTCTGCACTCCCTGACTACGTTCCTGTATTTCTCCCAGGGGGCCTGTCCTTTTTTCCACATTCTGTATACCGCTGCCTTCTGCTTGAGCATTGCCACAAGCTCCCGGCTCATCCACGCAGGTCGCCTGCCCCCTCTGCCTCCCTTCCTACACACAGGGATGCACTGTTGCTGGACGTGGAGAAAGTGCCGCTTGAAAACTAACCAGCTCTCTTGGGCCCCCCTGCCTTCTAGAGCACTAGCCCATGGGATTCTACCGAGGAGGTCTCTGAAGAGGCTAAAGTTGGCCCTCCTGAAGTCCATCGTCGCAAGGCTACTTACAGCCCTGCCTCCTCCTCGTTGAATCCTGAACTCCACCAACTCATGGTCACTGCAGCCGAGGCTACCCCCCACCTTAACATCTCCTACTAGGCCCTCCCTATTTGATAGCACGAGGTCCAGTAGCCCACCTCTCCTCGTCGGCTCCTCCACAACCTGCGTCAAAAAGTTATCGTCGACGCTCTGCAGGAACCTCCAGGACTGCTTATGCCTGGCTGTGTTGTCCTCCCAGTTGATGTCGGGGTAGTTGAAGTCCCCCATGAGAACCAGGGCCTGTGACCGTGAGGCAACATCCAGCTGCCTATAGAAGGCCTCATCAACCTCCTCGTCTTGGTCAGGTGGCCGGTAGCAGACACCCACCACAGTGTCTCCCACATTAGCCTGCCCTCTAATCCTTACCCACAAGCTCTCAACTCGCTCATCCTCGACTCCCAGGTTGAGCTCCATGCATTCCAGTTGCTCTCTCACATAAAGAGCAACTCCACCACCTCGCCTTCCCAGCCTGTCCTTCCTAAAGAGCACATAGCCTTCCATGGCAGCGCTCCAGTCGTGCGAGCTATCCCACCACGTCTCTGTGATTCCGATGAGATCATGACGCTGGGACCGCACACAGATCTCCAGTTCATCCTGCTTATTCCCCATGCTTCGCGCATTGGTATACAGGCATTTCAGGGAAGCAACAGAGGCCACAGGTTTCCCAGGAGGGGTGAAAGAGGACCCTCTGTGATCATTTCCTATCCTCACTTCCCCACTACCATACTCCCGCTGGGCGCCATCTGACCTGGGCTGTGCGGTACTGCTTGCCGCGTCAGTGTGCCACTCCCCTTCCCCCTTCTTGCCTAGTTTAAAGCCCTCCTAACCAGGTTGGCCAGCCTTTTTGCAAAGAGACGTGTGCCCCTCTTGCTAAGATGAGTACCATCGTTCCCCACTAGCTGTTGGTCATCAAACAGAGACCCATGGTCGTAGAAGCCGAAACCCTGTTGCCAGGTCCAGCGGCGCAGCCAGTTGTTAAGCTGCCATATTCGCCTTCTCCTCCTTGAGTCCATTCCCCTCGTTGGCAGAATGGAGGAGAACACCACCTGGGCACCTGTACCTTTGATGGCCATCCCTAGGGCTCTGAAGTCTTGCTTGACGTCCCTCATTTTCCCCATGGCATCATTAGCACCCACATGAATCAATAGTAGAGGATAATAGTCCGACTCCTGAACAATTCTTGGGAGCCTTTCTGTGATATCCTTTATTTTGGCCCCAGGTAAGCAGCAGACCTCTCTGGATGAGGGGTCCGGTCTACATATCGGTGCCTCCGTGCCCTGCAGCGTGGAGTCACCCACGACGATCACCCGCCGCTTCTTCCGGGTGCTCCTTTTCACTTTAGGGGGAGCAGCCTTGCTGCATGGATTAGACTGCCCCTGTGTAGAGATCCCCTTAGACGGGCCTTGGTTCAAGGCCTCCTCTATCTGATTCACATGTTCCAGGGCCTCGTACCTGTTGAACGTGGTCACCGGTGGAGGTGAGGTGGGCTGTGGAGGGGATCTTCTGCCACCTCGAGTGGGGACCCGTTTCCATTGTTGGTCGTCCCTGGAAACTGTTAAGTCCACCCCCTCTACCCTAGGGCAAGAGGGTACTGGACTTTCTGACTGAATTGGGGAGTTCTGAGGGTAGCTTTCCTGGGAAGACTGCAGGATGCAGCTCCACCAGTCGATTTCCCTTTCGCATTCCCTGAATAAATCATACTGTTTGTGAACTCGACTACTTGTTTGGGGGGAGGCGACTGGACCTACAGTTGACAGACTGTTCGTGAATCCGATACTGCCAGGGTCGAGCTTATAGTTGATCACACTATTTGGGAACTCGATTCGCTCTTAGGAAGGCGATCGGACCTACAGTCCACGGACTGTTTGTGAATCCGATACTGCCAGGGTCGAGCTTATAGTGGATCACACTATTTGGGAACTCGATTCGCTCTTAGGAAGGCGATCGGACCTACGGTTCACGGACTGTTTGTGAATCCGATACTGCCAGGGTCGAGCTTATAGTGGATCACACTATTTGGGAACTCGATTCGCTCCTAGGAAGGTGATCGGACCTACGGTCCACAGACTGTTTGTGAATCCGTTACTTTTTTTGATATCTCCTTCCCCCCCCCACCACCACTACCACTACAGCTTTCAAACTGCAACATTTTCAATACATGTGCGCAGCACGAGTCTTGGCACAGCAGAACACTTCCCTTGGCATGCCCTTTGCAGCCTCACTCCAAACGGGGCTCTCCGCTTCATCCATCCCCTGACTCCATACTAGCACCAACGGGCTGCTAAAGCGTTTCGCAGAAAACACCAAGGAACATGTTTCTCACTCCAAGCACAAAGCGTGCGCAGCACGAGTCTTGGCACAGCAAAACACTTCCTTTGGCATGCCCTTTGCAGCCTCACTCCAAACGGGGCTCTCCGCTTCATCCATCCCCTGACTCCATACTAGCACCAACGGCCTGCTAAAGCGTTTCGCAGAAAACACCAAGGAACCTGTTTCTCACTCCAAGCACAAAGCGTGCGCAGCACGAGTCTTGGCACAGCAAAACACTTCCTTTGGCATGCCCTTTGCAGCCTCACTCCAAACGGGGCTCTCCGCTTCATCCATCCCCTAACTCCATACTAGCACCAACGGGCTGCTAAAGCGTTTCGCAGAAAACACCAAGGAACCTGTTTCTCACTCCAAGCACAAAGTGTGCGCAGCACGAGTCTTGGCACAGCAGAACACTTCCCTTGGCATGCCCTTTGCAGCCTCACTCCAAACGGGGCTCTCCGCTTCATCCATCCCCTAACTCCATACTAGCACCAACGGGCTGCTAAAGCGTTTCGCAGAAAACACCAAGGAACCTGCCAAGCACAAAGTGTGCGCAGCACGAGTCTTGGCACAGCAGAACACTTCCCTTGGCATGCCCTTTGCAGCCTCACTCCAAACGGGGCTCTCCGCTTCATCCATCCCCTGACTCCATACTAGCACCAACGGGCTGCTAAAGCGTTTCGCAGAAAACACCAAGGAACCTGTTTCTCACTCCAAGCACAAAGCGTGCGCAGCACGAGTCTTGGCACAGCAAAACACTTCCTTTGGCATGCCCTTTGCAGCCTCACTCCAAACGGGGCTCTCCGCTTCATCCATCCCCTGACTCCATACTAGCACCAACGGCCTGCTAAAGCGTTTCGCAGAAAACACCAAGGAACCTGTTTCTCACTCCAACCACAAAGCGTGCGCAGCACGAGTCTTGGCACAGCAAAACACTTCCTTTGGCATGCCCTTTGCAGCCTCACTCCAAACGGGGCTCTCCGCTTCATCCATCCCCTGACTCCATACTAGCACCAACGGGCTGCTAAAGCGTTTCGCAGAAAACACCAAGGAACCTGTTTCTCACTCCAAGCACAAAGCGTGCGCAGCACGAGTCTTGGCACAGCAGAACACTTCTCTTGGCATGCCGTTTGCAGCCTCACTCCAAACGGGGCTCTCCGCTTCATCCATCCCCTAACTCCATACTAGCACCAACGGGCTGCTAAAGCGTTTCGCAGAAAACACCAAGGAACCTGTTTCTCACTCTAAGCACAAAGTGTGCGCAGCACGAGTCTTGGCACAGCAGAACACTTCCCTTGGCATGCCCTTTGCAGCCTCACTCCAAACGGGGCTCTCCATCCACCCCCTAACGCCATACTAGCACTAATGGGCCACTCCAGCATTTCGGCAGAAAAACACCACCCACCCTGTTTCCTGCTCTGTGCCATCTAGAAACATCAAACGCTCTCTTCCTTTTTGAATAACCATTGCAATCATATCAATAGTGGTGGTGACAGTTTTGCCAAAATTATGAGGCAGAAACACCCACTCTAAGATTATTAATGGACATGTGTCCTGTGGTATCCATTGTGCTAATAGGCCATAAGGTTGGAAGCTAGAATAAAAAAAACAAAAAGACTCACAGGATAATTCCGCTTTTGTCTGTGAACAGTCTGAGTGGTTAATTTGTCCACAACTTTGCCAAGCGCAGCTCGCGTGGGAGGAGTAAGCTTTCTTGAGGACGTCAAGCTCCTGTCTCCTTCTAAAAGCTTAGAGCATGTAATTCTCTTGTGGAAATCCCTAAGGAGGGACGGATCCAATTAATAGTTCCCAAAAGTTTCTGAAGATCATTCCAAGTCCTTATGTCTGTCTTTAGGGTCAATGATTGTGGTCGAACTTGATGATCAGAAATTCTCCATTCTAAATATCGCCAAGGCGGAGTTTCCTGTACTTTATCTTCTGCATTTTTTAATCCTGCAGCTGATGCTGCTCGCATAATCTGATGCAGAGCCTCTTCCGCTGTTTAAATTCCTTGTACATTAAACTTTATCGGTCCTGCTTGTAACGTACAGGATATCTGCGGGTGATTCATAGTTATCTCTTGAGTCCAGAAAATCTCATGCCCTGTGGACCCAAAAGAGCCTGTGCCAGGTTTAGTATTTGCAGTGTCTGGTGTCTGTGGTAAAAAGTATACTAATTGTGCTATTCGGCTTCCCACTGGCACAGTACAGGGTGCCGCAGTCCATACCATTATCTTAATTTCTCCTTTGAAATCTGCATTGACAACTCCAGGTAACACACAAACAGCCCTTGTCTCGTGGTTGAAGATCACCCAATTAACAGTGCTGCCATTCCTCGCCCCAGGGGGCCGTGGACACCAGTTAGCACAACTAGATATATCAGTAATTAGCACTTTTATTGTGGTGGCCAGGTCCACCCCCCCGCTGCCGCTTGTGCTGGCGCACAGGCGGCTGCTGCTTCCCGGTGGGGGCCACTCGAGGGGTGATTTGTTGTCATGGCGCGAACCCTCGCCGCGCTGCGCTTGCAGTTTCCCGAAGGGGCTAGCAGTCGACCTTCCTTATCAAATTTTGATCGACACTGATTAGCATAGTGTTGTCCTTTGTGGCAGCACGGACATATTCCAGGCACTCCTCCTTTGTTTGCTTGCGTTTTTGGACAGTATTTACGAATATGCCCAAATTGGCCACAAGCAAAACACGGCTTTTTCATAGACATTGTTGCAAATGTTTCGGCCATCAGTGAATATTCATACTGTTTGGTACCGACATTAATACATGCTTTTAGCATGTCATCAATAGTAGGATCCTTTAGTGGCCACAAAACTCTCTGGCAATCGGGGTTAGCATTCTCAACTGCTAGTTGCTTAAAAATGCAGCTTCGTGCTTGTTCATTATCAATTTGTTTCGCCTTAACGGTGCGGAGAGCAAGTGCCTTAACCTGTTGCAGGCCCTCAGGGGGGATTTCTGCTTGTGCTGTTGTAGCACTGTGATCGCCCTCCCCCATTAGCACATCCACAGTAACAGCCCGTAAAGGACCTTTTTTCGACAGCCGCTGGTTTTCCTCCCCCTGAGCTCGAGCAAGCTCTCTCATTTTCGATTCCCACATCGTATATTGCATATCAGTCATAATGAGGTGAAACAAAGTTTTAAAATCATGGGGAGTAAAAACCGAAGAATCACAAAGAGATTGTATAAGGTGGGTGGTATATGGTCCGCCAAGGCCATGATCTGTCACCGTGCGTCGCACGTCCTTAATAAGATTATACGACAAACCTTCCCAACGCGGATTCTGGTCTGATGCACAGATAATGGGGAAGGCTTTCAGCATGCCCACATCCCCTGCCTGTTTTGCTCCTCGTTTTACTGAGGCTCATTTATTGTGAGGATCCGGGGGGTATAGGTCTGGCTCCTTTCCAGGGTCAATAGGACCCGGGTCAAAAGGATCATCGTCCTGGTCATCAGGTGGCAGTACTGCAAAGGCTTTTGCAGCACATTTTCTTTTCTGATTCTCATCAGGACACGATTGAGGTAAAGGAGGCGCGGAGGGGATGGCAGGGGCCCCGATCCCGTCATTTATATTCGACTGCAACCCACTATGAGATTTCAATATTTCGAATACAACTCGCCATTGTGGCAACAGGTTAGCAGCAGCCTTATCACCGTGCGTGGCACTATCCCACAGTCGGACCCCAGTTTGGTCCCATCTTTCCAGATTAAAAGCATTCTTACTACTCACCGAAGGATCGTCTTTAGAAGCCCACGCAAGAACCTTTTGCAGCTCTTCTTCACCTAAGTTTTTTCTTTGCGGTTTCAAGTTTTTAGGAGAAGCTTCTAAATCATCCTTCTGTTCCTTCATTATGTAGGAACCCATAGTTTCCAGCCGCTTACCTCTTTCCTTTCAAGAGGCTTTTAGTGTGCACACAAAGTAAGCTTCCTTTCAGCTTGATCCTTATGCTTCCTTTCAGCGTGATTCCCGGGAGTTCAGCTGGGCGGTGCAACCGGAGAGACACCTAGTCTTCGAGCCCCACGTTGGGCGCCATTTGTTGCACCTTGTGAAGAAACGGACTCAGTCTGGAGTGCAGAGTGAGACAACTTTATTTCCAAACCAACTTCTTTCTATACTTTCTTAACACAAGTGTTGCAAAGCTCACAACCAATCAGCATCTGGCCACCTGCGCGATTGTCTGGCTTTGTTTCTTTTCTTCTAACAAGACATGTCTCACATGGGGCAGGGGGAGGTGTTCCTCAGTCCTCCTCTTTCTCGGCTCTGTCCCCCATCTGCTGCAAAGACTGACATTCTTGTGGTTAACTATCTGCTAACAAGGTACTATTGTCTTTGAACAAGCCTCCACATCACTCCAAACGGGGCTCTCCGCTTCATCCATCCCCTAACGCCATACTAGCACTAATGGGCCACTCCAGCATTTCGGCAGGAAAACAACAACCCTGTTTCTCACTCCAACCACAAAGTGTGCGCAGCATGAATCTTGGCTCAGCATAACACTTCCCTTTGCATGTACTTTCCAGCCTGACTGCAAATGGGGCTCTGCGCTTCCTCCAAATCCTAACTCCATACTAGCACTAATGGGCAACGGCAGCATTTCGGCCGAAAAACACCACCGACCCTGTTTCTCACTCCAACCACAAAGCGTGCACAGCTTGAGTCTTGACACAGCATCTCACTTCCCTTGGCATGCCCTTTGCAGCCTCACTCCAAACGGAGCTCTGCGCTTCCTCCATCCCCTAACTCCATACTAGCACTAATGGGCAACTAGAGCATTTTGGAAGAAAAATGACAACAACCCTGTTTCTCACCCGAACCACAAAGAGTGCGCAGCATGAGTCTTGGCACAGCAGAACACTTCCCTTTTTCACTCCAACCACAAAAGTTGCCAGGCATGACTATTGGCGCTGCTTCACTCTTCCCTTAGGCATGCCCTTTGCATGGGGCTCTTGCTTCTGCATGCCAAGGGAAGTTTGAAACTGTGCCAAGACTTATGCCTCGCAAAATTTGTGGTTGGGACGAGAACCAGGTTTGTTGGTGTTTTCCTGCCGAAAGAAATGCTGGAAGTGTGCTTTAGTGATAGCATGGAGTTCGGAGATCTCCGGAAGAAGCTTCGGAAGAAGCGCAGAGCCCCATTTGGAGTGAGGCTGCAAAGAGCATGCCAAGGGAAGTGTGAAGCAGTGCCAAGACTCTTGCTGGGCACAGTTTGTGGTTAGGGTGACCAATAGGGTTTTTCGTGTTTTGCTGAAGGAGATCGACCCGGATTACAAGATACAGACTCAATGTGAGTTTTCCATCTTGCTCTGTTTATTAACCGAGGTATGCAAACATTTATACCCTACAGGTATCCAGAGGCTCTCCCAAGCTCACAGGATTGGACGCCGGCCGTTGCTTAGCAGATTGCTAGACTGCATTTGCATGGCCCAGTCACAAGCTCCCTTCCTCAACTGGTACGGGCAAGTTTCCGTAAGTTGCTTGCTTAGAAACAGCAGCTTCCTTATTCCATCTTGGTCAAGGACAGGTCATTGCCACCTCCCTGTACATTACTTGACAAGCTGCGGGTTGTGCATCCCAAGATGTCCCCGATCAGCCAGCCACTCTTCCACAATTCCCCCTTTTTTTTTCTTTTGCAGCAACCAAGCCTTGTTAGTGAGCGAAAACATCAGGCATTTGATACAAGAAAACGCGCAGCTAAGGATTCATAACACAAGTAGCAATACAAGCAAGAATGTTAAACCCGTCTTTAGTAATGAGCATGGCCAGCCCTCAAGCCCAAGCCAGTCTGATAGCCCATTGAGACCAAAGAGGCCGATGTCCTTTTGGGTCTTCTGGGTGTGCTCCGTCAACTGTTGGATCTGCTGGTGGATTACCTTAGAATGGTCTTGTGGATCCATGCAGCACATCCCGTCGAAGTCTTCACATCCGTGCCCGTGGGCCAGTAGCAGGAAATCTATGGCTGCTCTATTCATCCAGTATCATTTTTGTAACACTGCCTAGCTACATGCGTAGTTACATTGTTATTGGTTACACACAGCTGTCCTCGTGCAATGTGACACACGGGATTGGTTGTTGCTAGCCGATCATGCATTTATTTGATTGGCCCGTACATAAGCCGCACCTCCATCCTGCTCCGCATGGCCAAACTTGCTTTCAGTTTCGTTCCTTCCTACTTCCCCTTTTCTGCAGCTCATGACCTACAGTACCCCTGTCCCCTTTTTGTTCTTCAGCCAGCCAACCCTCCCCTAAGGCCTTTCAATCATATTAGACATACATTTCAACATGCAAGGTACAATTAACACAACATAAACACCACCATCCCTGCACTTCGGATTAGCAATTGTAACCATCCCGAAATTCCCCATCCACTTAACAAGTTGTCACATTGGTCTGCTGTTCCGCAAAGCCAACAACTCTTAACTTGGGTATAACTAACAATCTGCTTTAAGAGCATGACAACTCCATTACATAAATACAGCCTCCCTTGCCTCAGGTGTCATGGAGGCACACACCAAGGCTTCCTTTAAGCGATCAAGGAATGACATGTATGACTCCCCACTCACTTGTTTCTCCCACGTCAAGGCAAGTTTCCTTTACCATATCCACTCCCCCTCTGCCCTGAGTCCCCTTTTCAAGCTTCTCAAGATGATCCAGTAAGCCTTTGGCCCAGCGGGGCCGTTCTTCATTCTTGGGTGGAGGGTCTGGCAATGGAGGCACAGATGGAGCAGGCGCAAGTCGCTTCTCAAACACCAGCGTCTTCCGACGCCACGGTGGCCCTGTTCCTGAAGTGCTCGATAGGGTAGACAAGACCGACTTCCACATAGTCGCCAGGTCTCTCACATTTTTATCCTCGCTGGCGATGCGATCCCAAAGCAGCCACCCCATGTCTTCCCATGTCGAATACTAATCGTGGCTCAGCTTTGAACCCATTCACTCTGCACCAGATCGAAAGTTTGCAGAGGGTCTGTTCATTGTGCTTGATTCCTCTCATAGAATATGTTGGAGGAGCTTGGGGTTTTGCAAGTGTCCCTTGCCTCGTGCCCATTTGCACAGCTCATAGAGCTTCTTCATACTCACAGACGCCTCTCGCTTGGTGAGAATTTGCAATAGCAGCTGCGTTGCCGCCTCCCTATCCATGGTTAAGGCAGTCTTCGCGGAGGGGCCCTGTGACTTCTACCCCTGGACCTGTGCCCTTGCACCCAGTTCCAGTGTGCCAATGCACTCACCGCCACTTGTCGATCCCCCGGTCTCCGCTCACCACTCAGCGTGATGTTCCAAGACCGACCGTTCCCGTACCGTTGTGCCAGCTCCAACGAATACCCGCACCGTTGTGCCAGGTCCCTCTTTGGGCGCCAGATGAAGGAGATCGACCCGGATTACAAGATACAGACTCAATGTGAGTTTTCCATCTTGCTCTGTTTATTAACTGAGGTATGCAAACATTTATACCCTACAGGTATCCAGAGGCTCTCCCAAGCTCACAGGATTGGCTGTTGGCCATTGCTTAGCAGATTGCTAGGCTGCATTTGCATGGCCCAATCACAAGCCCCCTTCCTTAACCGGTACGGGCAAGATTCCACAAGTTGCTAGCTTAGAAACAGCAGCTTCCTTATTCCATCTTGGTCAAGGACAGGTCATTGCCACCCCCCTGTACATTACTTGACAAGGCGCGGGTTGTGCATCCCAAGATGTCCCCGATCAGCCAGCCACTCTTCCACATTTTGCTGCCGAAAGGAATGCTGGAAGTGTGCTTTAGTGATAGCATGGAGTTAGGAGATGGAGGAAGCACAGAGCCCCATTTGGAGTGAGGCTGCAAAGAGCATGCCAAGGGAAGTGTGAAGCAGTGCCAAGACCCATACCTGGCACAATTTGTGGTTGGGATGAGAACTGGGGTTGTTGGTGTTTTCCTGCCGAAAGAAATGCTGGTACTGTGCTTTAGTGATAGCATGGATTTAGGAGATGGAAGAAGCACAGAGCCCCATTTGGAGTGAGGCTGCAAAGAGCATGCCAAGGGAAGTGTGAAGCCGTGCCAAGACTCATGCTGGGAACAGTTTGTGGTTGGGGTGAACAACAGGGTCGTTGGAGTTTTCCCGCTGAAAGAAATGCAGGAAGTGTACTTTAGTGATAGCATGGAGTTTGGAGATGGAAGAATCGCAGAGCGCCTTTTGGAGTGAGGCTGTAAAGAGCATGCCAAGGGAACACTGAGCCGTGTCCAGCTTTCACCTGCTCTCTCCTGCTCTTTGCAAGACCGTCCCTACCAAATTGGCAGCACTCCACCCGCACAACTTCTTTTTGCATCATCGTGAGAAGTGACTCCAGTTGGGACATGCGAAAATGAAAGCGCTGCTAGTGAAGGACCCAGCTGCTTTCTGGCACTTAGCGGGCCACAACAGCGCATTCCTCCCTTTCCTAAAGTAGTCTTCCCTGATCCTTTCTGTAGGAAATCTCCTGGATGGATCCTACCGGCAGAATCGACCGGTGGCTCTAGGAGCTTTGCAAAGGCCAAACAAAGTGACTCGAGGCACTACAACGACTAACACCCTGAACATTGCTATTTAAATGCTGCAGCTGTGCCAGCTTTGCAAGAGGAAGCACTGGTATATTTTTGACTTTCTCCTTCAAATAGTATCTGGACTATCTCCTAAAGGAAACACTGAAAGTACGCTGAACGATATCCAAACTTAAAAGGTCTTAGTGACCTTTTTCTTAATGAGAATTTCTGAGACATGGGATTTAGCAATTCAAGGACAAGGATAGGGAACTTTTTCCAGCAACTTTTCAGTCTTTCAAGTTTTAGTCAAGCACCACATCATTGCTTTAATGGTAGGCCAACTGAAATGAAAGCTGTAGCGTGAACCATCTCATTGCTCTCTGAAGAATTTTGAAAATACGTATAATCCTTTTCCATGAACTTCCGAAATGAGATAGCTTCCTCAGCAAAGTGATGAATGCCTTTGGTTTCATTTTCTTCCCAGCCTAATTGCCAGCATTTACCCTTGCCTAATCCTTTTCTGGAGACTTCTTCTCCCGCTGTTCTTCTGAAATGAATTCAACCACACCTAAGGTTTGCTGTCCAGTGATGTGCAACCAAGTTGTTCCTTGCCTGTCTCACCCTCTTCTTTCTAATCTGCCACCGTTGTTTGAAATTTGCATTTTTCCACTGGATTTAGATAAGGAACAACAGTATACAGGGGTCATTTGCAGCATGTGGAGAGTTGTAGTAGTTGGTGAAAGATTCTGGGGTTGATCCCTGGCTGTCCGAGAAGGGCACGTTGCCTCGTTTTCAAGATCGAGCATTTGCGATGCATAAAATACACCAAATCTATCAGGCAGAAACTTAGGGTTAATCGTCTTAATCTTCAACTTAAGAATTCTCATTTGTTATGGGTGATGCTGTAGATCCGGGCTCCTCAAACTACGGCCCGCGGGCTGGATACGGCCTCCCCGAGGTCCTCAATCCGGCCTGCGGGTATTTACAGAACCCCCCCGTCCCCCCACCAGGGGTTGGGGGGAAACCAAACAGCCGCAGATGACTTCCTGCTGCTTAATCGGCGCGCCGGCCTCCGCAGCCCACAAGCACCTGCCGGGCCTGGGCTGAAACCGGCGCCTCATCCTTGACCTGCCCCCCCAGGGGCGCCTGTCGGCTACAAACCGCGTCGCCACCGCCCCGTCCTCCTCCTCCTCCTCCTCCGCGACGCACGGCAGGTGAGAGGCGCGGGCATCTCCTCTGCCGGGCAAGCTCCCTCGGCAGCCTCTGGACTGTGAGGTCCAGCCAACTCGGGCGGATTGCCAGAGCCCCGGCGTGCCAAAGTTCCTTCGGTCCCTTCTGGCCACCTTGGGCTGAGGAGGGGGGTGGCAGCATCAGCGAGGGGGGCGACTGCCCCGTCTCTCCCTCCCTCCCTCCAGCTTCCAGGCAGGACAAGCAGCCAGCACCGGTGGGAAGCACGTGCACCATCGTGTCAAAAAAAAGAAAAATGGACTCCGAGCGCAGGGTATTCCCAGAAAAGTGGACTTCTGATTATGAGTTTTTCACGGAGGACCGAGTAAGATCTGTTTGTCTGATAGGCCAGAATTCAGCGTCTGCGTTCAAGGAATACAATTCGTGTCGACACTATGAAACTCAGCATAAAGATAAATAGGATTCTTTGGTTGGACAAGTGAAGTCCAAGTTCAAACGAGAACAAGTTCTTGTCCGGACAAGGTCGGACAAGAATGAACTACAACCGCACTAAACCCCAACCGAGAACATTGACCCTGAACCCTTAACCCTAACCCTAAAACCCCTACCCTTAACCCCTACCCTTAACCCCTACCCCTAACCCCTAACCCTAACCCCAAACCCTAACCCTAACCCCTAACCCTAACCCCAAACCCCAACCCCTAACCCCAACCCCTAACCGTCACCCAAACCCTAACCCAAACCCCAATCCAAACCCTAATCCTAACCCTAAAACCCTAACCCTAAACCCTAACCCTCTAACCCTAACGTCTAATCCTAAACCCTAACCTCTAACCCTAAACCCTAACCCCTAACCCTAACCCCTAACCCTAACCCCTAAGCCCTCTAAACCCTAAACTCTCTAAACCCTAAACCCTCTAAACCCTAACCCCTAACCCTAACCCCTAACCCTAACCCCTATCCCTTTGGAGGAGGAGGAGGAGGATAAGGAGGAGGATTCGGAGGATTCGGATTTGGAGGATTCGGAGGAGGAGGATTCAGAGGAAGAGGATTCAGAGGAGGAGGAGGAGGACATACAACTCCACTAAATCCAAATTGAGCTCTTAAGCGTAAGTACAACAAAATTAAACCCGAACATCTATCCCAAACCCAGATCCTACCCCTAACCTTAACTCTTAACTCTATCCCTTATCCCTATCCCCAACCCCTAACCTTAACTGTTAACTCTATCCCTTATCCCTAACCCTTATCCATTATCTGTAACCCCTAACCCAAACCCCTAACCCTAACCCCTAAGCCCGAACCCCTAACCCCAACCCCTAACCCTACCCCTAACCCTACCCCCTAACACTACCCCCTAACCCTACCCCCTACCCACTACCCCCCACCCCCTACCTGCTAGCCCCTACCCCCTACCCCCAAACCCTAACTCCTATCCCCAAACCCTAACCCCAAACCCCGAACCCCTAACCCCGAACCCTAACCCATAACCCTAACCCGTAACCCCAACCCCTAACCCCAAACCCTAACCCCAAACCCAAATAACCCCAACCCCAACACCGAACCCTAAATAACCCCAACGTCAACCCCAAGCCTGATCCCTAAATAACCCCAAGCCCGAACCCTAAATAACCCCAGCCCCAACCCCAAGCCCGAACTCTAAATACCCACAACCCTGAACCCTAAATAACCCCAAACCCAACTCCGAACCCTAAGTAACCCCAACCCCGAACCCTAAATAATCCCAACCCCAACCCCAAACCCTAAATAACCCCAACCCCAAACCCAACCCCAAACCCTAAATAATCCCAACCCCAACCCCAAACCCTAAATAACCCCAACCCCTAAACCTAACCCTAACCCCAACCCCTAAACCTAACCCTAACCCCTAACCCCAACCCTAACCCCAAACCCAAACCCCAAACCCAACCCCACCCCTAACCCCTAACCCTGAATAACCCTAACCACTAACCCTAACCCCCTAATACCACCCCCAACCCCCCTCAGCCCCTCTACCCCTACCCCCTCACCCCCACTCCTCACCCCTAACCCCTACCCCTAAATAACCCTAACCCTAACCCCTATAACCCCTAAACCTAAATAACCCTGTTCCTAACCCTCTAACCCTAACCCCGAACCCGAACCCTAACCCCAACCTTAACCCCTACCCCAACCCCTAACCCTAACCCTAAACCTAAACCCTCATCCTAATCCTAACACCCTAACCCAACCCTAACCCATGTGCATGTGGGATGCTGCACATATTTGGCAAACCGTGCGAAGAGAGACGTGTGTTAACCCTGGCCTGTGCGCCCATTCCAATTGGAATTCTCCAACACCTGACAACAGACAGGTTCAGCACAAAGCCATGAAGAAGAGACGACCTGAAGCAACATTCAGTTTTAATAAACAGGAAAGCCAAGGAAATGCAGATTTTGAAAACGATTGTGAAATACAATGCCAGGAATAGTTGGAATTGTCCCACAGTTGAAAACGGCAAGCTTCAGCACAAAGCCCCGAAGAAACTCAACGCACTGAAGACGAGATTAACTGAGGCAACATACAGATTTACTAGGGAAGAAATGCGTAGAAATAGAGAATTTGAAAACGATTGTGATATACAATATCAGGAAGGGTTGGAATTGTTCAGCACCTGACAACAGACAGGTTCGGCACAAAGCCATGAAGAAAGTGAACGGAATGAAGAAGAGATTAGCTGATGAAACATTCAGATTTACTAGAGAAGAAAACAGAAGAAATGCAGAATTTGAAAACAATTGTCAAATACAATACCAGGAAGGGTTGGAATTGTCCAACACCTGCCACAGGGATGTTCAGCACAAAGCCATGAAGAAGAGATTAACTGAAGCAACATTCTGATTTACTAGAGAAGAATACAGAAGAAATGCAGAATTTGAAAATAATTGTGAAATACAATACCAGGAATAATTGGAATTGTCCAACACCTGACAACAGAGTTCTTCATAACAAAGCCACGAAGAAGAGGTGACCTGAAGCAACATTCAGTTTTAATAAATAGGTAAGCCAAGGAAATGCAGATTTTGAAAACGCTTGTGAATTACAATGCCAGGAATGGTTGGAATTGTCCAACAGTTGAGAACGGCGAGGTTCAGCACAAAACCACAAAGAAACTCATTGGAGTGAAGAAGAGATTAACTGAAGCAACATACAGATTTACTAGAGAAGATAACAGAAGAAATGCGGAATTCGAAAATAATTGTCAAATTTTTGTCAAATTGTCAGTACCAGGAAGGGTTGGAATTGTCCAACACCTGACAACAGAGAGGTTCAGCACAAAGCCATGAAGAAGAGATGAACTGAAGCAGCATTTAGATTTACTAAAGAGGAGAGCAGAGTAAATGCAGAATTGGAACATGATATTTTCTATGTTTTCTTTCAAGGTAGTATGCTGACCTACAAAAGGAAATTCTTAAAGAACCCTGAAAGAGGTCCAATCTTAAAATGTCTTCATTACCTTTTGCTTAATTACAGTTGCTGAGACAGGGGCTTTAGTAATTAGAGGACAAGGATAGGGAACTTCTTTCAGTAACTCCTGAGGTTGAAAATATCATCTACTTACCTACTGTAGCAATTCTGCCCCACAGTCCTCATTTCAGTTTATCACACATTTGAGTCTCTTCCTCAATGTCACTGCCTTGACACTCATTCCCACTGGGATTTTAGCAAGAACATCATGCTACTTTACTACAGCAAGAAAGAATCACAGTCAGTTTTTTTTTTTCCCTTTCATCTGGGCCAGAAGAAGAAGAACAGAAGTTACTGGTTTCTATTCCACAAATTTGATGTCAAAGGGAAAAAAGAAAATCCACAAATTCAGATATTTCTCTAGTACATACCAACAACTTTTAAGGAGAGTTATCTATTTCTCCAAAATTATTTTGCTACATTCACTTAAGTGGAGCCTGCTTTAGATGCTGGGAATACCAGGTAGCCAAAGAAAATATAATCTCTAAAAGAATAATTTCTTTTAAGAATAACTTATTATTCATATAGCTTATATTATTTATATTGCCTATATACAATCATCCGTTTTTTTCTTAAACCTAATTCTCAAAAGAAAAAAAAATCCCCACCAAAATTCTTCCCTCAAATAACTTCCCCCTCAAAATAATTCCCTTTCAACACCTCCCAAGAAAATTCCTAACAAATAATTTTCCATAAAGAAACACTAAAAAAAAATCCGTTCCAAAAAACTATGCCTGACCAAATGTTTCCTTCTGATTTTTTTTTCCCATCCAGATCATTTTATCCTCTGAAAAAATCACACAAAACACACACACAACTTTTATTTTTCGACAAAACCCTTTCCCTTCCAATAAGGTTTTCCCCTCCAAAGGCTGTTGCAGATGGCTCGGGATTGGGCAATAATCACGCAAAATCAGGTGGCTACGTCAAGCATTATTTCAGGTGAAAGCACATAAACAGAGGAGCAAAATACGGATAGCTGCTCACAACTTAGTACTTGCTAGCAGGATACTGAGCCCGAACATCCTCTCGAGCTGGTGGATTGGAGGGTTGCTGACAGGCTCCCAACTTGGCGGGCGTCCCTGCGGAGACAACGTAGACCTCGGTGTTCGGTGTCTCCCCGTTCCCCTCCCCGCACTGTCTTTTTACGCACGGTGCCTCCTGCCCCATAGGGCCAGTACGTGCCAGGAGGCAGGCGGGGGGGCGGGCAAACTCCACCCTCAGCCACATAACCTTCCCTCCCGGGTGCGCAAGCGCGCATACTGGTAGGGGGTCCCAGCCCTCAGTCTGAGGGTCCTGCCTTCCTCATCTTCCTCCTCCTCCTGGTGCGGCTGACCTTCAAACTGGGTTAGAGGACGTCTGCGGTTAAGCTGGCTGCAAGCCCGGTCCAGCAGCCACCTTCAACTGGTTTTGGACGGAGTCGGCTGTGAACGTGGCTGAGCAGCCGCCTCCGTGTTCCTTATCGTTCCGCCCAAATGGGCAAACATCTGATTTCTCAAGGTCTGGATTCTGTTTCGCACAATAGTCTTATGACCTTACAGAGCATAAATAATCATAAAAATATCTACCTCCTATACATGCCGCCCTGTGATGTGTAGAGGTCAATCTATTGTAGCAAAGCACCCGAAGAGATAACATTTTCATAGCAGTTTCAACCATACCTCGTGTCAGCATCATTACACAAGGGATACAGTACATAACACAGACAAATACAGCAAATAGAAATAATAGCCCCAATAGCAGTTTCTGTAGCCATGGCCAACCCCACTTCCACTGTCCGAATGCATTCCAGTCATCAGCATCTCTCAGTTGATGAGTCAGATCCTGTAAGGCCTGGATCTGGCAATGTATAGACTTGGAGTGGTCGCTTGGATTCATACAGCACATGCCTCCTACCTCTTCACACGCATGGCCATGCATAAGCAATAACATATCTATGGCAGTGTGGTCGTGTATAGTTGCGTGCTGTATCGAGTCCACTTCTACTCACAATGAGGACAAAGCTCTCGTTGTAGCATTGCTGGACTTTGCTAGCCAGCATCCCAGTCTGCACAACGTGGTCAATGCTTGCTCGGCAGCGATCCCCGGAGCCAATGGCGACGCTATAATATTTTTCTCTGTTGTCCCAAAGTCACCTCGGCGCAGGTGCCGTTCAGGGGAAGAAGCCGCACACCAGGGGAGGAATACAAGTCCCTTCATGTCCCCGTTCTCGAAGAGTCCACCCGCTTTCTGGTGCATGGTGTTTGTGTCGTACATGCCGCGTGCTCTGGGGCTCCTGTGCAGCCAACTCGAGTGGTAGTGCCGTTCCGCAGCCTCTGCTGAGCACTGTCTGAGTCTCGTGCTGATCTCACCATCTTCCCAGAGACAGGACGCTGAGGTAAACGGTGCAACAACAGTGTTGAGACAAACACAATCCACAACTGTCTCTTACAGCAGGTCAAGGCATTACTAACTGCAAGGGCTTCTACATGGATGACCAGATTGAAAATTAAGAAGCGGGGGAGGGTTTAACTCAGCTTCTAGCCTGGCTGGCCCCGAGGGAAAAGCATCGAAGGTACCAGATCTCCAGACTCGGGCTAGGGAAAATCTGAGAAGAGCACATTGGCCAGATGGGGACAATGCATTCATTAATGGTTCTTCAAAAGTAATAGAAGGGAAATGGGCCACAGGATATGCCATCATTAAGGGAAGGGAGCTGCTAAAGGAAGGAAAGCTGCCGTCTCCCTGCTCAGCCCAAACCACAGAATTGTATTCTCTAATAAGAGCCTGTGAATTATACCAAGGCAATGTAACAAATATCTTTACAGATTCTAAATATGCATGTGGGATGGTGCATATGTTTGGAAAACTGTGCCAAGAGAGAGGTGTGTTAACTTGCCGGGGAAAGGCATTGGTACGAAGGATGTGATTACCTGCCTCCTGGAGGTAGCAAACCTCTCCTCCTCCTCTCCTCCCGGTAGTCCAGCCATTACCAGAAAAGATATCTTTTCTTCCAGAAGCATTAGAGATAATTAAAAATAGTGGGGCAGAAGAAAGAAGGAAGCCATTGGGGCTCCCGAGGACTGGCAGGGGCCTTCCTCAAAACCTGCGCTGCCCTTGGTCTTTTTTTTTGTTCTGGGGAAATGGGCTATTGAGGGCTGTAAGGCAAACAGCTGAGCCACAAGGGAAGCTGCAAGGGGAGGACGACCCTGGGCTGTGCGCCCATTCCAATGATCCAAGTAGACTCTAGTGAGAGGCCCCATATAGGGAGCCTTAGGCATCTTCTGGTAACGGTAACAGGATGGCCCAAGGCAACTGCCATCCAGTTGGCGACTGCCAACTACCTCAACAACAACCGGCTCTGTAATTAAGGTGTTTTTAGAACAAAGAACTCCAATATATGGGTTGGTAGAGGCAAAAGACACAAACAGATGCAATCTTCTTATGGGAAAGTTCCTTCAAGGTGTCGTGATTGCCCTGGGGATTCAAGGGGACTTGCATACCCCTTGGCATCTCCAGAGCTCTGGTACAGTGCGAAGGATGAATGGGAACATTAAAAGGCATCTTCTAAAATTGGTGTTAGAAGCTAAGATGCCATGGAGACAACTTCTACCATTCAAGAATGAGAGCAAAACCTAGGGGAGACATTCAACTGTTCTCCTTTGAAAGAATATTCAAGATTTCTCCACCCTACTTACACCCAAGCTGGCGGGAAGGTAGAGATGAGTGATCAATATGTGGGCAGAATACTTTCCCGTGTAAAGTCTCTCCAACAGGAAGTCCAGCTCGCACAGATCCTGCCCTTGGATTTTGCAGTACCAGGAGATCGGGTCTTGGTCAAAAAGCGGAAAAAGCACCACTGGCAGCAAAGTGGAGTGGACCTTAGAACCACAGAAACATCAGTCAATACAGCTGAGCATGGATGGCCATGATGCCTGAAATCTGGACTTCTCAGTTGAAGGAAAAGGATGGAAAGCCCCAGATAACTCTCCTTAGAGCTGTAACGCTGTCTGGGGTTGGGTCAGGAGAATAAATGCTGGGTCTGTGGGAGTCCAGGAGGATATGAAGACTAGCCATGGGTGCCAGCCCTATGGAACCCAGGTGCTTAGTTAATAACTTATGCAGAGTTCACTATGCTTCTAAAGATGGGTGTAGAGGTTTGTAAAAACAAATATTGAAAAAAAAGAGAGGGAGGGATTGAGTGGAATACACTATTTTGTGTATTCACAAATAAGGGGACTCCCCCACAGTCTTTGGCTGATGAGTGGGACAAAGGAATATATGCAGGAGAGGAGACTGAGCGGAGCCATGAGTGAGTGGGACAGGAGAGCATAGGCCAAAGGGAGGTTGCTCGCCCTTCTTTGGCAGGCGTCATGGGGAGTTGGGTGACCTCAGGTGAGAGCAGATGGAAGGAGGCAGGAGTTTGGTGTAGGCAGGCCGGGAAGGATGTAACTTCTGAGCCCCTTGGCCAGCAGGGAAAAGGAGAGGGCGTCCCTCACTCGAGAAATTAGGATAAAAGGGGGCTGCATCCTCCAGCAGTTGGAGAGACCCCACAGGGATATGCCCGGTGGACTCTTCCTTTATTCAAATAAAGTTTTAAGATTCCTCTGTCTCCTTTTTGGACATGCAGCTCTTGACAGTGAGATTTTCCGCACACGAGTTACTTACACTGTTGTTTTGCAGAATTAAATTAGCCTGTTAGTAACCACTGTTAATAAAGGGAACATTAAATCCACTCACATATTGAACAAAGCTGACTATAATGGAAAGGGAATGCAAAAGATCTTTGTGCAAGTATTCTGAGAGATCAAATTATCAAGTGGATATAGAACTGTATGTAACAACCATACTTAGAAAAGCTTTTATAGAGTCTAGTGAAAAATGAGCTTCAAGCTGAACAAATTCTGTAAGGCATTGCAATATCAAAGAAAAAGACAGCTTTCAAGCCATGAATTTGAAGGAAAACTAACATTTTGCAGAGGCCTTTTCTGATACTTCTATTCCTCTTTTTCATCATAGGTCTTCTTGATAACATTCAGATCTATTTTTAAAATAAACTCTTTTTTTCTTTTTTTTTCTTGATAATGTGCCAATATTTTGTGAGAGAATTAATTATTCCTGAAGTGATTTAAAAGACTCAAATACTTTGTCATCTTTTTCCCCCCAAAATCCTTCCCATTCTGGCATGATGCATGTCACGTGCCTAAAAGTGTGAAGAACTACAGCATAAATCCAAAATTAATCTTCATTTCCTGATATACAGAAATAACATCAAGCTAGAAGAACGCTTCTGCATTAACAGGATAACTGAACACTGTAATGATATCCATTTAAAAGGAATTCTAGAACAGCAGTTACTGAATTCCATTCATTACAAATAACACTATAAAGCCACCAGTTGGAATCAATTTACACGCTGACACCTGAGAAATGTATTGTTTGTATTTTTCCATCCTGTGCCAAGTGCATAGAGGTATTTTCTTTTATTCCTCAAAAATACAAACATCTCTTCCTTGAAATTCTGCAAATTTGATGGCTTCACAAGTATACGCAAAATAATTTTCACAAGCTTGTTATGCACTGTTACCAATGTTCTTCATGTGTAGATTTTATTGAGTATTTCATTGTTAAATTCCTACAAGCAGTAAAAAAGAGATCTGATTTACAGTGTTTCCGTATCTGTTGCAGAAGAACAAATACTGGCATTGTGTCATTAATACAGAACTTCAATACAGAACTGCTGCTTGTTAAAAAAAATGCCCTATATAAATTGCCCTATATAAACAACAAAATACATAAAAAATACATGAAGAACAAAATACCCAGACAATAGGTTCATTTCTGTGTCCACATTTCTGCTTCCATAGGGGAATGTGAAAGTCATAAGTAATTTTATATAAAGATTAACACAAGTGGTTCTTTGCCAGGCAACACATAGCACCCGCTTATACCTGTGCTGCAGAAAAACAAAACAAACAAACAAAAAAAAACCCACAAAACCACAGCATCAGTTTTGACATTTCCAGAGCACTCAGCAGCCAACAGCACCATTCTGCTACACTGGCAGGTTACAGGAAAGATGTGTTGTCTTACAAGCAGCTCCGAAAGCATGAGATAAGTAGGGATCATAAATATGGATCAGTATGGGGTGATCCATAGACCTCCTATCTGGGCCAGCTGCCAGGCCCCAGAAGCCCAGGCACCCCAAGGCCCTTGAGGCAGCCCCAAGTGCTTCTAGGGCTGCCTTTACCCACAACCCACCGGCCTCCTCTCACTGGAGGTGAAAACTGCACAGAATTCCTCCAGGGGGTACTGATCCCAGCTTCGGGTGTAGCCACACAGCTTCCAAACACCTTCCTCACCCCGCCGCCCCATTTCATGACCTCGCTGCCATTTCATGTGCCCGCCGCTCTGCGCAGGAGCAGATGCTCCTGAAGTTGTCTTCATGTGAAAATCTTTTATTCTGAGGAGAAAACAGGAGCTGAAAATGTTTTCATATCTGAAAGCCTGTTGTCATCTCGGGACTCACTGATTTAGAAAGAAAATACATGGGTGCATCACAGGGTAAATGAATAGAAGAAATTACTTGCTGGGAGGCTGCTTGAACACTGGCTCGTGTTGCCAGGAAAGACTGTGGTGGGGTCTCAGTCCCTGGATATCTGAGAATGGCTGAGGTCGGAAGGGACCTCTAGGGATCGTCTCGTCCAACCCCGCTGCTCAAGCAGGGTCAAAGCTGACAGGACCTGGCCCCGGTGACGTGGGCAGGGGGCTCCAGCCCTGTTTAATACTTGCCTTGTGTCCTTTTTTTTTTTTTCAATAGAGAGAGGAAAGCAAAATGGTGTTTTCCCCACTAAGGGCAACTTTTGCATTGGCGGTGTGCGGAAGATCTCGCTGTCAAGAACTGAATGTCCAAAAGGAGACAGAGTCGTCCTAAAACTTTATTCGAATAAAGGGAGAGTCCACCAGGCATATCCCTGTGGGGTCTCTCAGATTGCTGGGGGACGCAGCCCCCCTTTTATCCTAATTTCCCGACCGAGGGACGCCCTCTCCTTTTCCCCATGGCCAAGGTACTCAGAAGTTACAGCCTTCCCGGCCGCCTACACCGAACTCCGGCCTCCCGCCATCTGTTCTCACCTGAGCTCACCAACTCCTTTGTCCCCCTTGCTGAAGAATGTGGGGGAATTGCCCTATTTCCCTTTGTAAAGGCCCCCATCTCCTTGCAGATGGCTCTTTTTGTCCTTCTCGGCCCATGGCTCCACTCAGTCTCCCCTCCCTTTGTCCTGCTCTTCAGCCAAACTGTGGAGAAACCCCCTTATTGATGAATACAGAAACTTGAGCATTCCGCTCAATCCCTCCTCTTTTTTTTTTTCTTTTTTTTTTCCTCCCTCCTTTGGACAATATTTGTTTTTACAAACTAGGTTATTAACTAACAACCTGTGTTCAGTATGTCTAGTATCCATGAGTAGTCTTCATATTCTCCTGGACTCCCACAGACCCAGCAACCCAGAGTTTATTTTCCAGACCCACTCCCCGCCAGCGGTACAGATCTACGGAGAGTTAGCCGGGGCTTTCCAGACAATAAGGCCACCCCTTAGCCACTGGGTCTAACATTTTAGAAAAATAAGCTATTGGTATTCTCATGCCTCCATGTTTTTGCACTAAAATTCCCTTGCCATGGCTCTGTTCTCCTTCTCATGTCCATACCACAACATTGGGGCTGTTTTGGGTTAAACCCCCAGCCAAAATATGCCCCAAATATATGTAATAAACCCTTTTTGGGCCAAGAAATTGAGTAACTTCACAGCAGTTTCCTTCACCACCCTCTCTTGTTCACCTGATAGGGGCAAGTCATACTGCAATAACCTGGCTTCTGGGGGTGGGATATTCAGTATTTTCTGCAAGGCTTGTCCAAATAGGACCGGTGCCTTGGTGTATCCTTGCAGGAGGACTGTCCTTGTCAATTGGTGTTTTATCATTTTCCTGGAACTGTCCACACTTCTGAGTTCACTTCAGCCTAGCTTTATCAGACGCTTTGCACAAAGTTACAGTAGTGCTAACTTCTTTATCATCCCCCACAATATCAATTGACATTCCCAATCCAGCCATCAACTCCAACCCCTCAGCAGATTGCCTCTCTCTTTTGTTACATAGATTCCTCTAGATGTTGCCCTTAACCGTATTGACACACATTCTTTCTCGATGAGACCCTTCTCAGTATCACTGAGATACTGGCACAAAACCGGACAAAGACTAGGATCGTCGTCCGACCCTACAGGAGGCCACCTAAATCCCTCTGGTAACTTATATTCTGGCCAAACCAAACAACAATGTTTTATCATTAGTTCCTTAATTATTTCTAGGGGAATGCATAAGTTATCCCAAACCCTCAAAAGTCTTCCCAAGGGACTATATAGGTATAAGTCGAGGTGGTCATACCTTTTTCCCAACACCCTCTTTTGGCTTCCCTTTGCTGCCTTCCCTGGCTGTCCATATCGGGGTCGTCACCCCTTTTGTTCCCCAGTCCCACAGTACTCACCAGTGAGATTTCAATGGTCCTTTCCGTCGGACCTAGCCCTTTCCGTCGGACTTAGCGCTACCGGGAGGTCCTTTCCTTCAGACCTAGCCCTTTCTGTCGGGCTTAGCGCTACCGAGAGGTCCTTTCCTTCAGACCTAGCCCTTTCCGTCGGGCTTAGCGCTACCGGGAGGTCCTTTCCTTCAGACCTAGCCCTTTCTGTCGGGCTTAGCGCTACCGAGAGGTCCTTTCCGTCAGACCTAGCCCTTTCCGTCGGACTTAGCGCTACCGAGAGGTCCTTTCCGTCAGACCTAGCCCTTTCCGTTGGGCTTAGCGCTACCCAGAGGTCCTTTCTGTCAGACCTAGCCCTTTCTGTCGGACCCCTTGAGGACCTCCTCCCGGTCCTACCTGCGGATCCCCCTGATCCGCTTCTTGTCTGTCTCCGGACAGTCTCGGGAACCCAATCAGTCGTCCGGTGCAGGCTGCCGTCGAAGGGAGTCGATCACCAAAAGCTTTGGTGAGGCGCGCCGTCGACTCCAATCGCCGTCTGCCGTTCCCGGAAGGTGGAAGGATCCCGGACGAGCCCCCATTTGTGCGGAAAATCTCGCTGTCAAGAACTGAATGTCCAAAAGGAGACAGAGGAGTCCTAAAACTTTATTCGAATAAAGGGAGGGTCCACCGGGCATATCCCTGTGGGGTCTCTCAAATTGCTGGGGGACGCAGCCCCCGTTTTATCCTAATTTCCCGACCGAGGGACGCCCTCTCCTTTTCCCCATGGCCAAGGTACTCAGAAGTTACAGCCTTCCTGGCCGCCTACACCGAACTCCGGCCTCCCGCCATCTGTTCTCACCTGAGCTCACCAACTCCTTTGTCCCCCTTGCTGAAGAATGTGGGGGAATTGCCCTATTTCCCTTTGTAAAGGCCCCCATCTCCTTGCAGATGGCTCTTTTTGTCCCACTCGGCTCATGGCTCCACTCAGCCTCCCCTCCCTTTGTCCTGCTCTTCAGCCAAACTGTGGAGAAACCCCCTTATTGATGAATACAGAAACTTGAGCATTCCGCTCAGCGGTGTGGAATAGCACTGTTTCTGGGTATGGGGCAGGCCGCATAGTGCTGGCCCATCCCATTTACAACCCGTCTCCGCGGGTGCTCAAGGCCGGAGCTCTCCATACCGGGAAGCTGCAGCCATCCCACGGCTATTCCAGGGAACTGCGAAGGACCCGGAGCGCAGGGGCGGCGCCTTTAAGGGGTGGTTCTGGGAGAGCCCCGCCTCCCAGCAAAAAAGGGCAGGGTCGGGGCCCCCCTCAGCCAATCAGGCGCCGGCAGAACAGGCGGCCCCAATTTGGAGGAGCGCTAAGCTGTGAGTGTGGCGCTGCGCTGTGTCCCTCCGCCCGCGGGCCGGGACTAGCGGCCGCAGAGAAAAGAGTCCGCGGGGGGAGGCGACGGCGGCGCTCGGCGGGGGCAGGCGGGAGCCGCGCGGGCTGGCGGCGCGGCGGGGAGCGGCGGGAGCGGCGGGAGCGGCGGGCAGGAGGCGGCGCGGCCGCGAGTGGAGCGGAGCGGAGCGGGGCGCGGCGGAGGGATCCGTGGGGAGGGCCACGGCTGCGGCGGAGCGGAGAGCACCGCACCAGAACTCGCGGTGTCGCCGCTTGCTGTCCTGCGCCATGGCGGTGCCGCCGTCCCGCCGGGCAGTGACGGCAGCGACCAGTTTACCCCGCTGCGTGGTGGCCCTCGCGCCCGGGCCCGCCGCCGCTGCGGATGGCGCCAGGGATGCGGCTGCAGCGGAGGAACCAGAGCCGAGAGCGCAGGAGCAGGGGGTGAGCGCGGCGGGAGGGCGCAGGCGGCTGCAGGAGGGCGGCCCGGAGCGCGGGAAGGGGCCGGCAGCAGCCGCAGGGCAACCCCTCGCCCCCCGCCTCCAGCTGTGGGACCCCTGGGACAGGGCCGCCCGCAAGGGAAACCTGTGACACAGTCCAGGGAAATGTGTAGAGTTACCCCCTGGGGTGTTTTTAAAACAAAGCAGTGTTTAGAAATCATCTTTACTTTGTACTTAATTATGTCAGTCATTTGCATAGCGCAAAATGGTTAATGTTGTTTTTTTTTTTAAACAGCCTAAGGGCAAAACCTTGGAAATCACCAGCTTGCATGGTTCTCAAGGGGGTTACATATCCATGCTGTCTACATCCCAGTGTTGTTACCACTTGTAAGTGAACAATTTCAGGTGGAAAAGATCATTGTATTTTAATGCATCTTTCAAAATCTGCCAGCCCCCCGTGTTCCTCACAGGCGAGGCTCTTCCCACTGGGATGTTCCGCATCGCCGTGGTGACGGAGGGCCCCAACGGATCCAGACGCAAACCGTGCTCTTCCGCGGAGCCCTGCCCTGGAGCCCTGCGTGTCTGCCCATTAATTTTCGGAAAGACAACTTAAAGGGGATTGACACGGATCCAGTGAACGAGTGCAACTGTGGCTGGCATCAGCGCAGTGCAGATAGATAGTGTGGTAAGCGATTTAAGTTGTTGTGTTAGAGGGATTTTTCCAGGGTTTCTGATGGAACCTTTTGTAGGCTGCAGCTTTCTTTAATGTGTGAAATTATTCTGTTGAATTGATCTTTAGGTGCGATTTGATGGGGTGGGTGGTCTTTCCGACCACATTGCAGCCCTAAAAGAGATGGTGCTTTTTCCAGTGCTTTACCCAAAAGTCTTTGGGAAACTCCAAATTCAGCCCCCAGGGTAACACAGCTTTACAAAATGCTAATTCCGCTGTTTTGGGGAGGATATTACACTGAGGCATCAATATATTTGTTTGTGCTTCCAACATTTGGGCATTTTTTTTAGTAGTGAAAATAATTTATTTAAAATATATAAAATCTTGAGCATGTGCAGTTTCAAAATGTAAGCAAAGGCCTTGGCATGATCAAAGACCTGGTGTATGGTGCTTGAAAAAGGGAGTATATTAGACAACTCTAACTGAAGAACAAACTAGTATTATAAAACTTGGAGCCCCAGAAGTTGGCTCTTGTTTGTCTCCCTTCTGCCGTGGTCCCTTGTGGTGCCTGGGGGCCGTTTTGGACGTGTCCTGCTGGACACTGCGCTCTCTCCAGAGCAGAGCAGGGGTCTGAGTTTGTTAATGCCCTTGGTTAACTTTGCTTATTGGCATGTGACATCCCTTAGAAACACAAAACTTCCTCCTGCTCTGAATGTTCTCACAATTTGGCTGTTACTGCAGTTCTGGATATAAAGTGTGTTGGTTCGGAGGAGGGGGTTGATCATCTTAGGGATGGGGCTTCAAATGGGTGTTTTTGATAATTTTGTCCCATGTGAATCTCTCTCTATTACAGAGGCTGCTTATTCTACAGCCTCCCAGGGACTGGAAAGACCCTGGTTGCCTCGGCCTTTGCCAATGAGTGCAGCCAAGGTGGCAGGAGAATCTCCTTTTTCATGAGAAAAGGTGCTGACTGCCTCAGTAAGTGGACAGGGGAGTCGGAGCGCCAACTTCGTTTGCTCTTTGAGCAGGTAAGGTTGCAGTGTGCTCTGGCAGAGCTGGGACTGTAATCTTTTGTGATGAAGATTTTTTGGAGGAAGACTTGCCCTTTTTTTACTTTTATTTATTTATTTATTCTGTCCATTTCTAAGACTGAAATGGGAACACTGGTGTTCTCTTTCCCAGTGCCTCTGTACTTTGGATTGGAGAGTTGAAATCTTGGAGATGTGTTGGGGAAGATTTAAAAAAACAAACGAACAAAACCCCCAAAATCCTCAAACCACATTTTTTTTCCCCCACCAAAACCACAGAGGAGTTTGCACAAGATAATGGCTCAGGTTCAGAGGGAAACAGATGCAGACTGAGAACACGTCACTCCGTCAGCTCAGTTGTTAGAGATCTCCGTTGCTCTAAAAATCTGCTCCAGGGATGTTGCAACCACAGCGCGTTTCACGCGTTTCCTCATAGGGTAGCACTGTTTTACTTACGTCATATTCCTGCATCCCTGTTCTATTCCAGGCCCATAAATTTCGTCCTTCCATCATTTTCTACACGTAATGTGCTATATCTTTGTGGAAAGAAGACCAAAACCTGTTTATATATGAAATATTATCCTGCAAACCTGTAGCTCAATTATACTAAATTTCATGTGACTTTAAGCAATAGTTTAAAGGCATTCACTAAGCTTGATATCAGCATAACGTTTAAGTGACCTTCTCTATTTTTGAGAGCCTTAAAATGAGCCCTCTCGCTCATCAGCATCTTGATGAGCAAAAGCTTGTCCTTTCTCAGGGATCACTAGAGAAAATAATGCATAATTTAACAAAATTTACTAACCCAGTGAAGCAAAATAGTGTTTTTTTTTTTTTTTTTTCTGCTAGCTCAGTTGTATCAACACTGCTGGCACCTATGGATGGGTTGGGCAGCAGAGGAGAAGTCGTCATCATTGGAGCCACCAACAGGCTGGATTGGATAGATCCTGCGCGACGCAGAGCCGGGCGCTTTGAGCGAGAATTCCTTTTTAAACTGCCAGATAAAGAGGTAGGAACTTGTATTCAATCCTGGTGCTCATCCAGCAAATCCTTCTTGCTGACAAAGCCGTGTCACAACACGGTGTCGTGGAGCAGGTAAGCGGGAATGCAGCCCCGTGCAGCTCACACACAGGAGCAATATCCTGAGAGACCGTCCTGGTGCGGAGGGTGGACACGGTACGAAAGAAGAGGGACAAGCCCTAGGGAACTCCATTGTCCCAAATAAAAATGAGTAGGTTTAAAAGTAGCTTTTCACTAAAATCACTGTTTCTAAGCAATGAAAGAATGGGAATATAACAACCCAAAGTATTAAAAAAAGGAAAATTCCACGTGAAGCTGATTTTTTTTTTTTTTTTTTTTTTTTCTGGCTTTTGCTAGTTAGCCAGAATATCTCGACTATTGTTAGGTTTTTGTTTGTTTGTTTTAATTAGCACTTCTGGGGAAAAGGATAAAGCGGAGTATGACTGGAAGCAAGTAAAAATGCACCAAGCATTTATTTATTTAATGAAACAGTGTATTTTCCATAAGCATTTGCCTCCTGTTTCCATCCAGTTTCTGGATCGGTGATACTAGCTTGAATCACAGTTGCTCTTTGTAGCAATTGCAGCAATTGGAACCAGTGCTAGGACTATTTTGCTTGAATGAACTGACAGAAGAGCAAACTAGTGAGTCTGTCGTCATGATATCTTGCTACATTTGAGATAAGTTTTCTTTGAGGAAAACCTTTTCTTTGCAGTTTTCTAATGTTTCTTTCCCCAAATCAATAGGTCTCCTACTTGTCAAAACTTAACTTTTATAGAAGCTTTACTTGCCTTTTGGCCTTAGGTCTGCAGAAAGAGTTTAATGGAACAAACAGAAATATTAAGCTTTGAAAAGCTTACACTTTAACAGATTAAGGCAAGTGATTATTTTAAACTTGTAGGAATTTTAATGTGAGGGGTTCTGCCTCTGCCTTTTGACTCAAGACAAACTATAATGCAAGCACTTTGTTTCTAGGCTAGAAAAGAGATTTTCAAGCTTCACACACGAAACTGGACCCCTAAACCATGTGACACGTTCCTTGATGAGCTGGCTGAAAAAGCTGCTGGTAAGTTCGAAAATGAAGCGAGTTCCTGCATGTGACTGAGTCTGCAGGAGTTTCAGCTCGTGGCGCACGGCAGGGGGGAACCAGGCTCTTGCACCTCGCTGCACAACTAGCCAGGGAGCCAGCTGCGTGTCCTCCAAGCCATCAGAGTGAGACACTTCCATCCACTTATTGCTTTACTTTCTGTCTCTCCAAACAGCGAGTGGCTTTTGGGGCAACTTCCTCAGGAAAAAAGTTTTGCTTAGAAGGTTCAGGAGAAAAGTCTGGCTGGTTTGTAAGCGTGCAGGGTGGCTAACAAAACCTCTGGAGTGCAGCAACACTTTTCACATTTCCTATTAGACTGTTTTAACCTGCATGCAAAGTCTTTGCATGTTGCACTTTGGCACCTTGACATTTCTGTGTTGCCACAGCCTGACATAATGCTCCATTTGATGTTCTGTTTTATTAGGATACTGTGGTGCTGATATCAAGTCCGCGTGTGCTGAAGCCGCCCTCCGTGCTTTGCAGCACTGCTACCCTCAGATACACAGAAGCCCTGAGAAACTGCAGCTTGATGTCTCTTCAATTAAAATAACAGCAAAAGATTTTTTCATGGCTATGGAAAGAATTGTACCAGCTTCACAGAGGTCTACGGCTTTGCCCGGACAAGCATTATCACCCATTTTTAAACCACTGCTTAATAAGACTTTTCAGAGAATTTTACGAGTCCTGCGGAGAGTATTTCCCCACGCAGAACTTGTCCTAAAGAAGGACCAGCAGCAAGGCAGGCCCATAACATGTACAAATGGTTAAAACTACTTGTTGTTTTAGCTATCATCATTTCACCTCATATGAATTGAAGTATTTGTGGATCACATTCTGCGATGTGTGAGATCACATGCATCAGATTTCCTGGCAACATCCTGCTAGCTTTTCTACCTGGAGACTTGCTAGGTTCATTTTTATTGGTAGAACAGGCAGAAAGCCACAAGTGCAAGCAGAGATGCTAGGTGATCCATAATTATTTCCCCTCTCTCTTCTCTGCTTCTGCCTTCTCCTCCCTGAGTGATCTTGGAGGATCTTTATACAGAAGATGTGTTGATCTACACACCCTGGCTTAGGAGTCTTGAGACAAAGGGCCGTTGGTGGCCATCACATTCACTTAATTCCCATACTTTTACTGTGGGACACAGATTCCAGACACACATGGCCTTGGGGGTTGTGTGGGTGTCTAGCAAGTACAGGAGTTGTTGCTGATAATCACATTTCTTTGTTCTTGGGGCAAAAAAAGGGACTTTTTGCCAATAAAGAAATAAAACATTTGCAAAACATAAGACTTGGGTGAGCTTTGTAGAGCCTTGTGCAATCTCTTTAGACCTGTGGTAGGATCAAGTCTTCAAAAATCGCATTTAGTGTGAGCCCATCCAAGGGAGAAAGAGAAGATCAGTGGGTTTTGGGGCTGCTTTGGAAGCTGTATTAGAGTGAGAGACATGCAGACTATCCAGGCAAGTTAACAAACCCTTCTTGTCTTCCAGATGATATGAACGCTACTTTACAAAGCGATTTCATCTGGAGTGATGAGGAGTCACTTTCAGCCTTTGAAGATGAGGAGACTTTTCCTGAAAAGACTTGTCGAAAGAAGAAAAACTTCCTTGACTTCGAGAGGTAAATGCCTGTCCCCTTTTAGGTTCAGAATCTTCAGCTTGTTGTGTCTTTGGAAAGAGATTATGCTGCTTGTGTCTTCTCTCAAGAGAAACTTGAAACAGAGCAAATTAACATTTATGTCTTTATTCATAACTATGTGTTTTAAACTTGCTATTTTCTAATTTTGTTCCAGAAATGCTTCTCACCAGCCAACGTGTCACAGGCCAAGACTCTTGCTCTCTGGAGAGCCAGACCGTGGGCAAAGCTCCCACTTGGTGCCCGCAGTCATACACGCCCTGGAAAAGTTTCCAGTTTATACCCTGGACCTGCCAGTTCTGCTTGCTAGTGCCTCATCAGCAGAGGAAATAGGTGCACAGGTATCTTTTTTTTTTTCTTTTTTTTTTCTTCTTTCTTTAATCTCATGAGATTCACTGTCTGTCTGTAAACTGCTCAAGTGAGGTAAGTGAAATTGTTAATGGAGGTGGTCTGCTTTTACTGTACTTCGTTACTGTATTACAACATTTTGACCTTTGATGAGAGATGGACACGTAAGCACAGATGTTCTATTGAGTCGTGCAGCTCTTTAGAAGTTAACTTACATGTAAGCAGTCTTGCAATCAGGCAGCAATCTGGATCTCTGTGTAGCTCTATCAATTTTTGAGTCAAATCAGAAATTTTACTCTACTATTAATAAGTTTTGCATTGTGAGGTATGTGGGACTTTTTGTTTTTTTGGATTTTTTTTTTTTCCTGTATGCACTTCTATTTTATTAGGCCAGTTTGATGCGTAGTTATTTATGAGCAGCCTGTGCTCCTGGTTCATTGCTCTTACCAAAGCTTTCATTTTACTAGTTTATCCGAGAAGCTCAGAGGACAGCACCGAGTATAATTTATATTCCACGGATCGATGTATGGTGGGAAACAGCTCGCGTTGCATTGAAAACTACCTTTACAACGTTATTAGAGAACATTCCAGCATTTGCTCCAGTTTTGTTGCTTGCAACAGCAAACGTATCGTACATAGATCTCCAACATGAGGTATTTCTATCAACACTTTTCCCAATTCTTTTATTCAGTTTCATTTTACGAATCCTTTAAGTAATACTGTCCTCCCTCAAGCAAATGGATCCTTTTATTACGAGGGCACCCTTCTGAATCCTGTAGATTTGCTTAGACACAAAGCAGCGCTGAGAACGTTTGTCTTAGTTGTTTTGTGAGTCAAGGGACTCGCTTCCATTTCAGCAGGAGACCTCAAAGGTGGGCGATGTTATCACTCTGTCAGTGCATCTGTGCTCGTCCATTCCCTGAGCTTAAATTCTAGAGCTTTTCCTCAAATAAGATATTTGCCATCCTGACCTAAAGAAATCTAGCCTTTGATCACCAGCAAGATAACATTTTTGTTATTATTTTTCAGATCATTATTAAGCTTAATTTAAAAAAAATCCTCTTTTTGGCATAGTGATCTTGTACCTGAAATGTCTTTCCTTCTCATGCCATAGATACAGGAGTTGTTTATTGAAGATTATGGAGAAGTTTTTGATATCCCGTTGCCTACTAAGGAAGAGAGAAGAAGCTTTTTTGAGGACTTAATTTTAAGTCAAGCTGCTAAACCTCCTGCCTCTAGAAAGAAAGCAGGTGAGCCTATTCTATAGATAAAAATTTGCTAACTGTATGTTAACAGCCTTACAGTATTTGTTTTGGTGGTGGGTTTCCTATCAGTAACTCTGTGTGTGCTCCTATTTGAGTGCTGCGGATGGAATAAACTTTTCTGGTTCCCTTAAGCTCGGCAGGCCCTGGAAGTGCTGCCGGTGGCGCCGCCGCCTGAACCTCGGGAACCACCACGGGGAGAAACGCAAGGGGCAGAGGAGCAGGAGGAGGAGTCCCTTGGTGCACTTAGCGTTTTCTTAAGGGATGTTACTCTCAGACTTGCTACTGACGGACGTTTCAAGGCCTTCACAAACCCTGTTGATGCAGATGAGGTAAACTGCTCTGGGTCTGTAATACTGTACTGTCTGGGTGTATTTTTAAGTGCCCAGTGTTGGTGTGCTCTAGCGAAAGGCTTATCTTTAGCACTGCACTAGAAGGATTTATTTTTGAGGAGCAAAAAGTGTTTTGTATTTTATTTTGCTGACTCCCTGAGGCTCTTCAATGTCCTTTTTTTGAGTAGTCACTGAAAGCCCTGGTTTCCTCCTAGAAAGTCAGACCAGCTACCACCAGAGTTTGCCTGGGAAAGACTTTGAGATGTAGGTATGCTACAACTCTGAAATAAACAGTCAGATTTCTTTGGGGCTGTTGGAATAAAGCCTAAAGCTCTTGCTACGTGTTTGTTGGCTGTCAGTGGTTCCTCTGGGAACAGGAGAAGAGCAGATGTTTGCAAAAAAAAATCAAGATTCTGCCTGCCATTTTGTCTCTGGCTCCCCAGTACAGGATCAGCCATAAATGACATGTGATTTCATTTTCTTTCATCTAGTGCTCCTCCTTTTTGCAAGAGCCTCTCATTTGACAATCAAGTTCCCTGCCAGTAGGGTCTCCCTGGTTGTATATTCCTATTCTCAGCAGTGTATCCCTCTCTCTTAGTGGGTGAGCTAGAGAATCCTGCAGGTTCTCCTTTTCTTTTCCTGGAATGAACCCTGCCTACTCTACCAGCAGAACTCCCTCTACCATCTTGCAGTTGCTTTCTTCCTCCTGTTCTTGCTCTTCTTGCTTGAACCTGCTGTGGGTGAAATGGAAAGTGGCAGAGGATGTGCGTACTAAAAACTTGTGGTTCTTTTTCATATGAACTACTGAAGGCCCCTATCTACAGGGCAGCTAATAACATCAAGCATTTCATTTTTTTTAAAAAAAAACCCTATATGAAAGAAAAATAAATACTGCTAGAAGAACTGTTCATAGAGTAGCTAAAATGTAAGAAATACCTCTTTCTTAATGCAGCAACTCTGTTCACAATTAGAAGTTTCACCTGAAAAAGGAAGCTTCGTGCAGTACAACGCTGACCCCAGCATAAAAAGCAGGGTTGGGTAGATTTGCTATAATGCAGGACTCTTCCCATTTACACACAGGCAGTCTTGACCTAAGATCAGTTTAGGAAGCGGCTAGATAAAGAGATATTAGAGATAAAAATAATAGATAGAGATAAAAATAATAGATAAAGAGATGCTAGAGATAACGATGGCATGACGACTAAAACTTACATGCAAAGATTGCACAGTTGGACATTGAGCATTGCTAGGTGTTATGTCCCATACCATGTGCAATAGCAGCATGATACATGTTCTTTATTGTGCTTTTATATAATTCCGTTTTCAAAAAATGACTGTCCCGTCACGAGACCGAGATTGCAGCAGTTCCCCCGCGTCTGTCAGCAGGGAGGGGAGTTTGGGAGGGCCCAGGCCCACCACCCACGGCCGTTAACGAACTGGCCCAGAATTAAAGATTTAGGATGGGAAAAGCCATACAGATCCAAAAAACATTTCTGTATATTCCTGTTGAGAGCGGAGAGGACCTCTTCCGTCAATACGCACTCACAGGGTGAGTTTTAGGATTTAGTTTAGGGTTTAGTTTTAGCTCTTGCCCCGCGCTCTTCCTGCAGTGATGTGCTTCTCCTCGCTGTTTTTAACAGGGTTATGCGGTTTTGAGGTCAGACACCCAACTCTGGGAACAGCAGCAGAGGTAGGAAGAAACAAAGAGTGGCTTTTAGGAAGGATCACCCCCATAGCATCACATGAGGGAAGACCACCGCTATTTGCCCATTTATACACATACACTTCTAAAACATCATAGCAACAGTTTCCTGCTGAGAGCAGCAGTACAAAAAAAGTGGAACCAAAAGTTTGAAGTGCAAAAGCTTTATCAGAAGATTGTTTCTGGGTCTGCCTTTCCCACCCTGTCCCTTCTTTTTCAGTGTAAGAAGTTTCCCTGTTACCACAGAATGAACCAACAGCGACTCCCTGGTGAAAGGTGCATTTAAGATGTCAGGATTTCAACACCATCTTCAAGGGCTAAGAAACAGCTTTTTGCTTCTATAATTTTTTCCCTCTCCTCTCCCTGGAGATGCAAGGAAACCTTCCTGGTGCCCAGTGGTGCAAGCATGTGCAGGCCCGTGGCTTTCACACAAAGCACTAATAGACAAGAATTGCCTTCACTTAACTTACAGGCATCCACTTTAGAAATCTGGACATTTTATTTTCCACGCTTAAGTGAAGCCTGGACAAAGCCTGCATCTGTAACCCATCCAAGAAAACAACTGAGATATAAAACACAGAGCTTACCTGGCACATGCTTTGCCCTGATTTACCCAGAATATATGAGACAAGTAGCTCTAGTAACGGTTAAGAAGTGAATTTGTACACTCTGCAGGTGAGGCCTTGTGTCTCAGGGGTGGGAGAAGCTCCTCAGCTCGGCCTAGGAAGCAGAGCCAACGCTTGCTTGCTCTTGATCCATACAGACCAGTCTTGTCAATTGATGGCAGCAGCCAGCTAAGTTGGAGATCAAGCCAGGGCAAGATGGGAGCTTCCTGTTTTCTTCCCTATGCATTTTTCTTGTTTGCCTCAGTTATATAACTGATAAACCAAGAAGGAGTTAAACTTTCCCATGATCTACCTAATATACCAGGAAGAAGAAAGATTTTTACTGCTGAAATTATTCTACAATTAAAACAGACAAACTCGAATGCTGTTTCACTTAAAATAGGTTTTTATTAAAACAATACAATTCAAACAATAAAAAATATATATTTGTTTTATAAATATGGATGTATAAAAACATATCTTAAGACTTATTTTATATGTATTTTATATATTTATATCTATTAAAATATGTAATATTTATAATACAGCTATAAAATATATCTTAATTTGTTTTATATATATTTTATATACATATATGCCTTATACATCCATATCTGTATGTATGTAATATATTTACAAGTACTCTTTACTGAACTATACACAGCTAACAAGTGAATGCAATTAAAATTTTATTTTAAATAAAGTAGAAGTGAAGTGTTCTGAAGATCACATTATGAAGCACAGTAGAAGTTCCTAATGATTTTCTTCATTTCCTGATAATAAAGAAAAGACAAATTATCAATAAGCACAAATAATAGTTTAAGAACCTGATATAGTTTCTTTCTTCACACAAAGCATCTGTAAATACATTCCCCTGTTGGTGATATATAGCTATATCATGTGCTAAAAGCATCACAACGCTTCTCGATTCTCTGTAGCTTCAGAGACATCCCTATGTGTCCAAAAGAGTAGAGGACACAGAGCCTGGAGCAACAGTTGTTAAAACAGTTCGGAAGAGATCCTCCCTGAGCAACCACAGCTAAAAGCTGAGAACGTTACTTGGTGGATGCTCCATAATTAATTTACCTTTGCTACTTGCCCAGTGCACTCAGAAGAAGAGAGAACTGTACTTAGAGCTAAAGAAAAAGGGAGGAAACAAAGAAATCCAGGCACATTTATTTTGAGCATTCCAATGTTAGGTTCCAGAAGCCCACAAGTGCTGGGATAACATAAATATTTTCCCTTCTCAAGCTAGTACGTGGCATTATACCAGGTGAGAAGGGAACGTCTGTCAGGCGTGACCTCCCTGAATCCAAAATATCCCCATTTTTGCACAGTGAGAACAGAGCGTCCGTTCTACCTCTCAATCAGATGTGAGGGAAGAGATGGACATACCGGCGCCTAAGCAAAGAGGCTCCTTCTTTTCAAGGTAAACTGCAGAGGGACCAAGAATTTTATCTATTCTCACACACAGGTGCCTCAGGGACGAGTGGGCTCGTGGCTTCTTTGGACCCGAAGACTCCATTTCCAGCATATCTAAACCAAATCAACACTGGGATTGCCTGGCTTGGGCGGTGGATGCCTCCTGAAGACATCTGCAAATGTTTGCCTGCTTGTAGGAGGGGGAGAAAGAGGAAGTAACAGACTGAGAAGAGCACCCTCCTTTCATGGTCCCCCTACACCTTGGATACACTTGTGGATAGCAAGACCAGCCATCCACAGTCTCCAAGGTTAATTGCTTTGAAGGATCTGGGTGGGTGGAACCGTTGTCTTCAAGTCCAATCTCTTTTTCCTGCTGAAACTGAAAAGTGTTATGCCAAATATAACAATGGTTTTGCAATATGGGTAAATGTCTTCCAGATGGAAATAAGTAAGTCTTATAACATGAGAGCTAAGCACTAAAGCAATGAATATGAAATAAGCATGATATCCAGAGGGCATGCAGACTGTGTAACCATGACAGAATACTATATATAACCATTAGAAAACATATATAAAATTTACCACAATGAGTTTAGTTTTGTCATAATCGTTCCGGTGCTTGTAAATGCACTGGCAGAGGAGAGCGTATCTTTTTTTCTAGATAAAAGATGTTGAAGGTCCTTGTCCTCTTAGTGACAGAATCCAGCAGATGCTGAAAACAAAATGGAGACAACACGAGTTGAAAATAGCATGAGACCTTCTGCAAAAGCTCTTGAAGGCTTCAGCAGCTAAACAGTCCCATCACAGCACAACTGACTGCCAACACTGTCCAGGAGCTGTGCGTGGAGTGAGGCTGTCGGAGTGGACCCACACACAGCAACCAGGCAAGTGGAAATACTGCCCACAACTGCCCATCAAGCTCCGCTTCCCTCACAGCAGTGAGGGGAGAAAGTTCCCTACTTGTTCTAAAGAAAACTGAAAACAGACATACCGCAAGCTTGCTGTAATCCACCACAACGGGGGGATCCGGCTCCTCAGGAATTCACACCGGACTCTCATGATGTTCCGACGGACTCTCATGAGGCATGTAAGTTTCTGGAATGAAAACATTTTCTTAAGTCATGATTTCTCTTTCTCCGGAACATGGCTATCCATCAGCTATCCCACAAGTGGCATCCAATCTTTCTCTGCAGTTCACTGTTGTTTGTTCCCTGAGAAATACTTGGCTTCTACTTTCTCCTCCATAAAAAATAGGAACCAAGATAAAAAAAAGCAGTAGGAGTGAAAAGCCCAGGGTTGAGAGGAGAAAAAAAGCAATAGTCATAGATTGTCATTACAGCAGGGCATACTTAAGGAAGTTGAATGTTAAGAAAACACATCTCCCATTTGAAGCAAGCATTAGGGTGTAAGTCATCTCTGCTAGATTATGACTAAATGTACGCAGGTTACAGCTTCTTACTCTAAGCTGCTCGTTCTCGGAAAGATGCACGTGCAATAAAAGAAAGCAAATGATTGTTGGTTTGCAAGGAGATCATAGAATCATAGAATCCTTAAGATTGGAAGGGACCTCTAGGGATCACCTAGTCCAACCCCCCTGCACACGCAGGGTCACTAGAGCACGTGGCACAGGGCTGTGTCCAGGCAGCCCTTGGAGATCTCCAGAGAAGGAGACTCCACAACCTCTCTGCGCAGCCTGTTCCAGTGCTCTGGCACCCTCACCTTTAAGAAAATTTTCCTTAAGTTCCTGTGGAATGTTTGATGCTTTAGTTTCTGGCCGTTTCCTCTAGTTCTGTCAGTGGCCACTACTGAAAAGAGGCCACCACTATCTTCCTCACTGCCTCCCTTGAGGTAGTTTCACACACATACAACTGTAAATGCAGTATTAAGAACTCCTATTTTCAGTGTGCCAGGTTAAAGCACAATAAATCATCCTCTTGTCTTTTATGCCTAATGCTTTGAGGAGCAAAGGCTTTATCAGCATTTTCAGAGCACTCACCTCTTTTAGTCCTCTCTCAGTATAGATTAGCGTAGATCCGCTCATACCCTCTTTGGCAGAGGCAAGATTACCCCTCATAGTCTTATTCTCTAGTCATTGTCTATGTAAAAGAGGTATCAGCTGCCACGATGGGAAAGTACCACTGAGGTGGATACAAGAGCAAAATTCAGGAGAAAACCAGAACGTAGTCCAAAGCAAGTGTCTGAATGTTAAGAAGTCCTTAAAACTTACTACCCAATTTAGGCAAGAACGACTAATTAAGTTACACATGGAGGAGCATTTATTTGAAAAGTACATAGCACAGAGTAAAGTAAGTGTGAAATACAATATCCTGCCTTGCTTATCTAACAAGATAAACCATATTTTTTTCCCATTTATTATTCTGTTTGTGAGCCCCAAATGTCGGTGATGTCTCCTCTGAGCCTGAAATGGATGGGATGAAATAAGTAAAATTTCCGAATAGCTGCTCCCATCTTCAACCTTGTGATCTTTGAAAAAACAAAAAGCAACAATAGTGACTTCAAACCTAAGCTGAGATACTGGAACTAATCTTTCTTTTCTTGGCATATGGTGTAAAGGTGGTCTGCGATATAAGTGAAGGGAAAGATTTTCACAAGCTTACAGTGCATCTCTCTCATTTGAACTTCAGTCTTCTTAGCTTTGTCGAGTGTGATTCCAGAATAATTTTCCTGGGTTGGCCACGCAATGCTTTGGCAATATTTTGGCAGAATTGCACTGAGGGCTGCGAAACACAGGATTTTTAGGGGTTGGCAAAGTAAGGCATTCTTCAGAAAGGTGACGGCAGATGTAAAAAGCCACTGGCGTGAGGTCTCATAGCCGTAAGACAGGCCATAGAAGACAATGAAAAATGATGATAGCCCCATGACAACAATAATGAATGTCCAGGAGAAGGAGGCACATCTCTGGCATAAAACTGACTGCGGTGGCTTGCGAAAGAGCAGGGGGCCAGTGCTTTGTATTTTCTTCTGCCTCTGAAAGTTGTCCTCTTCTGGTGCCTTGAGAGATTCCTCCTGGTGATACTTAAATGAGGCAGTTATGAGCATCTGTAGAGGAATGGTGATGGAAGCCCTTTCAGCTGCTAATGTTATTGATCTGCAAAAGCTGGTGGGTGCTGGGGATTCTTCCCTTTTGTCAACATTGAAGAATATAAAGTTGACAAGCAGCTCTAGGAGCAGTGTGGCCAAAGCGCATGATAATCTTTGGAGCCTGCTGAAGGTGCCGGTGCCAGTGTGAGCAAATACCGAGAACCATAGGTGACCATCTCTCAGGTTTGCTGCAAGCTTAATCCAAAAATAGTCAATTCTGCTGAGCCGTGCATTTGGGTTCATGGCAAAGAATGTCCTTTTGAAGAAAAAGTTAGGTAGGTTGCGAAAGGAGAGTCCTTCTGGATGTGCTGCCACCTGTGTTAGAAAATGTGCAGGCTTTTAATGCTGAAAAGGCTTTGAGGTCTAGTTAGTCCTATGAGTAAGTGAAACATTAGGGAAGAGTCTTTGGATTTTTCCTGTTTCCTGAGATACTGCTGAGAGCACTCTTAAAGACTTCCTGGAATTCCTTTGCCGCAGCTAATTGCAGTGTTGGGTGAAGAGTCCATCTCGCACCCACATGGTCAAATGTCTGCTTTTAATACTGGAGCAGTTTGAGAATAGTAGAGTGTGTGACATCTCAATCAGTGTTTTGTAACTTGTTAAGAAGGTGCGTTGGCCTGATGCGATATTGCATTTTATCTTGATGGGATGTGCATGTTCTTCCTTTACATAAGGTCTGTGCATAGGTTGGGTGGGCAGTTAGTAGCTGTCTTAAATGCAGGCGCTTGGTGGATTTATGTGTCAGATTATGGGGCCTGTGTGCTACCTGTGGTCTTGATTTCATCAGAAGCAAAGCACGCTTTTCTTTTGTTGTGTCACTACTTGCGAAGAGGTGACTAGCCCAACATGGCATTGTATTGCATTCAGGATGGTTCTGGGCTTGCAAGGTTCATAACATGGGGAAATCTTCTACCTTCTAAAGTGTGTCTGCTCTTCCAGCACTGCTAACTCTATTTAATTGATTCTCCTGCATGATTGTTACTCCGTAAGGGTTTTAGATGGCTCTTCACATTTTCCTCCCAGCTTTTTCTTGCTCCTTTTTTTAACCATGGTGGAAGCACACCTAAAGGTAAAAAATGAGAAAAAAGTGACAGCTCGTGAAATGAAGGGCCTTGTGTATGAACAGCTCCATACATTCTTTAAATTTCTTATCAACCAAAAGATTAGAAACAAGCTATTTTTACATGAGAATCTTCAGGTAAGAAGGCTTCAGCAAGGCCTGTGCATGCGTTTATGCACAGGTGTCCCTTTGTCTTCCCAGCAATATGGGAGTCTTTCAAGCAATTTCATCCAGATGTAACCAGAAGCTTGTGGACTCCCAGATGTGACCTTCATGCAAGGCTTGTGAATTAAAGTGGCTGTCTGAGAAGAGAAGGGGAAACCTCAGAAGCCATCTGCCACATGGCTACTAATGCCAGCCATGAGTAGAGAGCAAAAAAAAATAATAATAATAATAAAAAAATCTCTCTTTCAGAGAGCAATGCTAAATACTCCAGCTGCAGGGCAAACCTCCAGCCAGTCAGCTCTTTCTACTCAACACTGGAAAATCTACCACCAGACATAAACTGCATAACCCCCTAGAATGTAAGTTCTTCCACTTGCCGGCTTGCCTTAAAGAAGCCAGGATCTCCATCATCCTACTAAGCTAACTCGTACCTGAAAATAAAGTTTCTCTTTTCCTCTTTTGGCTTGCTTACTTTTGAGCTTGACTTGCTTGTGCGAAAAGCTACTTTGAGACAGGATTGCTGTGGCAATGCCTGTTTCTCCAAAACACAAACGAGAAAGAGGGAACGGCTGGGCAGTTTCCTTCTGGAAGTGCTTCTGTGGCAGCCTCCTGTTCCCAAGCAGGGGACTTGTAGATGCAGGTTTGAAAGCAGTGTTTGGAAGTGCCTGCTGGTGGGCTGGGGGCTTTATTTCACCCTGTGCTCTGCAGTGATGGGCCTGCCAGTGGAGGGGCCACCTCTGACTGCTGTGTAATGGCACATGAGTGACAACAGCCGATTGCTGCTGGGCCTTCCAGCCCCACTATGGGTTGTGGGAGCTTGTGGGTGCTGAGAGGGAAAGGGGCTGGAGGGAAGTGTTGGCAGAGAATGTCCTTGGTGGGTGCTTTGGGGGAAGCTGGGGCAGGCTGGGTGGGTTTGTTCCCATTTCTGGCAATGATGGTGCTGGAGCACCTCCTGGTGCCGCAGAGGGGCTGTGCAGCTCTGCCCGCGCGCTGCTGGCACCAACAAACCGTGCGGCAGGGGGTTCTCCCTGGCACCTGCAGCTGTGCCAGGCCAGCAGTGCAGCAGAGCAGGGCTGCGGGGCAGCAGATCTGCTCATCCGCTGGCATGGGCTGCTGCCGATGGAGAGCGGAGCTGGCTTTGCTTTGGGATCCTTCACTGGGGCCCCCAGGTTCTTCCCAGTGCTCCCAGTGGCCCTGGTGTCCCCAGGCACCTGGCAGTGGCCCCCTAAGCTCAGTGCCTTCAAACCCCCTCCCTCCAGTGCCTCTGCTCTCCACTGTCCCCAGGCAGCACCACGCGGGGCCCACATCCCCAGGGAGGCAGGTCCAGGGCCGTTGCCGCACCGCACACAGCCCCACACGGACAGACAGTGACTCTCCTCTCACAGGGACACGGCTTTATTTGCCTCCTGCTCTGCACTGCTGGGCTGCCCTGGCGCAGAGCTCTGCAGCTACTGCCTGTCGAGCACGGGGCTGCTCAACGCGCTCCGGCCTCCAGTGAGCTGCAAAGACACCGACGTTGAGGGGAGCAGCGTGGGCACAAGGCCCCTGATGCCCCACGGTGCCCGGCTGGGGTGTCTTCCCTGGCACAAACCCAGGGCCACACAAACCCCCATCCCCAAGCGCCCTGGCTTTTGGCACCCACGGAACCTCTGGGCACCTCGCTAGACAGGCCCCACTGCTGTAGCCACGTGGCTGGGGCTGTGTCCTGGAGCAGGCCTGGCATGGGGACATGGCCACCAGGGCACGGGCATGGCCACAGCCCCGACCTGCCCCAGAGACGGGCCCTGAACCCAACCCGGGGCCTCGGCCAGGAGCAGCGCCTCAGCCCCCCACTGCTGCTCACCCAGGACGTGGACGGCTGCCGCCTGCGGTGCCTGGTGGCTTCCCATGCAGCAGCTCCAAGATGTGCTCAGGAGCCGCTCGAACAGCGCGGGGCAGTCTTGGGCCTGCGACAACACACACTGCAGGCAGCAGGAGCTCATCCCCGTCTCCAAGAGCCCCCTTTGCTCCCCTCTGCCCAATCGCCTGCCCACCCATGGCCAGTCCGGAGGCGACCCCATGACATGGGAGTCACGGGGTGGGCAGCCAGCACAGGGACACAGCCCCAGCGCACAGCTCACTCACCAGGTGTCTGCAGACCTCGTCCTGTGTCTCCTCTGCGCTCAGCCCAACACTGATGTTGAGACGCGTCCGCAGCCTCTTCGACCCCAGAAATGGGGCGCACAGGTGCAGGGTCACCTTGCAGGCCTGCAAAAGAGCCCCAGGCCCTGTCATGGGGATGCTCTGCACCTGCCCGGGCACTGAGGAAGGAACCTTGCCAGCAGGGCAGCATCACGCAGGGCCCGTGGAGACTCCTGCAGCCCCATTCAGAAGGCAGCATGTGCCCCCATGGCTCAGCCAGCTCCACGGGGCTTTCTGTGGGGTGCCTGGGGCTCTTACATTGCACACAGCCAGGGACGGGTCGCGAAGGTACAGCACCAGGCTGGGAAAGGCCTCCTCCACCTCCCTGCTGAAAAACGACCTCCTCCCCGATGCAGAGGAGGCCAGGGCGCCATAGAGGCCAAAGGCCAAGCAGCGCAGCTCCTCTTCCTCCTGTGACGAGAAAGACCGTCGGGCAGGCTGCTAGCACACACTGCTTGGCACCCGCGCGGCGCTGCCCACAGGGTGGGTGACCGGCGACGGCTGCCCCCTGCCAACAGCAGCCCGCAGGGGACGGCAACCCGCGTGGGCTCCCGCCTGCCCACAGAGAGACAGCGGCTCCACTTACCGCCCCCCAGAGCGCCCGGCAGCTCCTGGCCACCTCTTCAAAGGTAGAGCCCATGGCCCTCGCCTCCAGCTGTCCCAGCACCTTGGTCAGTGCCACCAGGCTCTCCGCAGCCACCTTGGGGCTGCCCACGTCCTCCAGGCCCCCGAGCAGCGCTCTCACCACCGTGGCCCAGTGCCTCCGCAGCTGCAGAGCGACACGCATATGAGCTCTTGCCTCTCAGCGCTGCTCCCCGCTGCGGTGCCAGCGGCAGCGCTTTCCAGAGCAAGCCCAGGGGAGAGCCCTGATGCCAGGGCATTGCCTCGGCACAGCCCTGCACCTGCCTCGGCTCCTCGAGTGCCTCCGCACTCCTCCCCAGCTTGACTTGCACTCAAAGCCCACCAGAGCCTGCCTCACCTTGGTGGGTGCTCCTGTGGCCACATTGCCCAGGCCCCTCACGGCCATTCGTCTCACGCTGCTGACAGGGTCGCGCGATCGCTCTGCCAGCGCCTCTAGGAGGGGTGTCACGATCTTCCTCTCCCTCACTAGCTGGTCCTTCATGAGCTGCAATCGAGACACGTGAGCGCTGGCACGGAGCACCCCTCACTTGGGTGAGACGCAGGAAGCCCTGCGAGCCCCCTCGCCCCGCGGCTGCCTCACCTCGGCACAGAACGCGGTGGCTGTGAGCCGCAGGTTCGCCGAGCGGGAACGCAGCCAGCTGAAGAGCCGCTGCACCAGCCGCTGCGGGACCTGCTCCGCGCGCAGCAGCACACTGCGCACAGAGCACAACAGCCTTGTAGCACGTGCTCACACAGCACGGCCCCGCGGCACCGCTCCCAGCTGCGCCCACCCCGGTGCAGACGCCGCTCGCACTGGAGCAGAGCTCGGGGCAGGCCCCAGCTCCCGGCAGCCCTTCCTCCATCACGGTCCCACCAGGGGCTCTCACCTCGCCAGCAGACACACGCCAGTTGTGTGAGCCTGGGGCACTGCCAATGACGCCCACGCTCCCTGCTCCCGCAGCAGCTGCAGCCACCGGTGCTCCAGGCTCTTGGCCAGCACCAGCTCCAACGCCTCCACAAACAGGCTGCAGGGAGAAGCCAAGGAAAGCCCCAGGCGCAGCACTTTGTGGGAAGCTGCTCTTTAGCACAGCCCCACGATGGACTCCAGCTGCAACACTCAGCTGAGGTGCAGAAACGGCCCAATGCCCGGCGCACTGCCCTACAGAGCCCAGTCCCACCTACCCCGGAGGCAGCCCAGCACCAGGGCAATAGGCAGGTGCTCCTGCAAGGCCATGGGCCACACACAGAGATTCTGCCCCTGCTGCTCCTCACCTGCCCGGTGGGTCACTCCTCCTCAGTTCTCCGAGGGGCAGGTCCATTTCCTCACTGAGCGTTTCACTGAGCTGCTCCAGGAGGCTTGGAAGCAGCCAGGGAAGCAGGCGCCGAACCAGGGTGTCACTCCTCAGTGCTGACACCACCTCACAGAGGGCGCGAGTGATCTACAGAGAAATTCAACCAAGAACCGCCTGGTAAAACAAGGCCATTGCCCACGGACCACGTCCCCGTGACAGCCTGGGGGCTTTTACTCTCTCTAGTTCTCACTGCAGGGAGAGCCCTTCAGCCTGGCAGCCACAGGCTGTCCCAGCTCCCCACGCTGCTACCACACCAGCTCAGCACCCCACAAGGCTGCACGGGCCCTCACAAAGGGCAGGAATCCCGCTCGCACTCAAGCACCGCTTGGAAAGCACGTGCAAAGCGGCACGGCCGCCGGGGCTGCTGGCCATACCATGTGAGGCTCCAGGGCAGCCCGGCTGCTGCCCAGCTCCCCAGCGCAGCAGTCGGTCCCGTTGCTCTTCCCGGCTGCCCCCAACTTCTGCGTTAAATGGACGAGGATTGGGCAGCCCATGGCGCTTCTCGCCAGGCTCCTCCACACCTCTGCTGTGTTGCTGCAAAGGAACACACACCAGCACGTGAGCCGGCATCCCTGGCTACCCAAGGTACCTCTGGAGAAGCCATACACCCTCCTTGTGCGCATGGAGACTGCCGGTGCCCAGGTCCCGACAGGGACACGAGCTGCAGCGCTCAGCCTTGCGCGGGGCAAAAGCACTGGCTGCCGAGAGGGCCGCCCACGCAGGCGAGCCCCGCAGCTGGCTCTGATGGCAGCGGGAAGGGCGGCTGCACAGACCTGTCCATGGGCAGTGGTGTCTGCAGGAGGCTTCCCAGCACCGGCTCTTGGTGAGAGCGGCACAGCAGGACCATGGCCTGGAGCACCACGCGCCGGGGAGTGCTCTGCTGGGTGCTCCGCAGGCACGTGCACAGGGTAGACATGATCTCAGGCACCTGAAAGGAGGTTGGCGAGAGAGAAAGGCTCGGTGCGTCCTTTCCCCGTTGTGCCTTAGGGCCAACACGCTACCTCAGAGAACAGCCAAAGGCAAACCTAAAAAATATCTCTCACCTCCTCCTGGAATATCTTGTCGACACAATCCCCCAGGAAGGTCAGTGTCCACCAACCCGCAGCCCACATGCACATGGGCCTGGCGCACAGCAGGCTCTCCACGATGCTGTTCATGAAGCCTGTGGTCTGGCCTCGGGGGAAATGTTTGCAGACAAGCTGGAGAGAAATCAGAAACACAAGTGAGCATGTCACAGGAGTTGCTCAGATGCAAAACACGTGTCCTGAGAGCAGCACTCCCACACACACGTTGCACACCAACATATCATGGTCCCCGTCCTGCTTTTCGAGGGCCAGGTACCTTGGCAATGTTGGTGGAGGTTGCCAAGAGAGACCCAGAGGTGACGGCGCTGAGTCTCGCGGACAGAGATGCGACCTGGGTCCACGGCATCTCTACCATGTTTTCGGCTGGAACTATAAGAAAGGGGAGTGATGTTGATGGGGAGCTATCAGAAAGGGCAGTGACGTTCATGGGGAGCCAACCTCCGGATCCCTGGGCACTGAGCAAGGACATGAGGGAGGCCAGCAAAGGCCACGCAAAGCCAGGGTCCCCCGAGTCAACACAGTGTCTTTGCAAGCTGGACAAGGTGCTACAGCGCAGGGGGACAGGGCCTGGTGCTGGGCTCCTTCCCGCAGGGAGTAGCAGGGGCAGCTCTGCCTATTCCTCTCACCAACTCTCTGGAGAAGGAAGCAGAGGCAGGTCGCTGCCCGCCGACGGGATGCGGCCGATTCCTCGCATGTCAGAGGCCCCAGCAGCCCCACCAAGGAGCCAAACTCTTGGCAGGTGCCGCCTCGCTGCGGGAGCAAGACACAGGCACGAGGTCACCGGCATCGCCACGGCCGCTGGCCCTCTCCCGACTGCAGCGCCCCGAGCACTGGCGGAGCCGGGCGGGAACAAGGGGCCACCCTGCAGCCCTGGGACACCCAGAACCCGCCGCCCGCCCACGCAGGGCTCCCGGCACAGGGTCCCCGCTCACCCTCTGCTCGCGCCTCTCTTCGCAGGTGCCCAGCACCTGCACACACACTTGCAGTGCTCCCTCCCGCTCACACAGGTGGGCCGAGGTGAGCCAGCGCCGCAGGACCTGCCACAACAGCATCTGCTTCACCACGGCCTGAATTTTGCCCTGCACCACTCCCCAGGGGCCCTGCTGCTTTTGTGGCCCTGCTTTCCCTGGGCATCGCAGCCCCACGTGAGGAGCCCTTGCCGTGGCCACCTCCCCACTCCAGGCTCTCACCACGGGCAGCCTTCATTTGTGCATCAGCCCTTGCTCACAGCCGCACAAGTGGGAGAAGCTCTGCTCATCTACGGGGCTGCAGGACACTGCAAGCTGCCTGCAAGAACATTGCTGCAGACGGGAAAAGCGTGGATGCAAACCTAGGGCGAGGGTGCCTGAAACTAGGACCATTTCACTTTCGACTGATGTGCATGGATGGCACGGAGTTAGAGAAGAGCTCCCCTCCACGGACCAGGCCCACAGGCGTCATTCCCCTGGCTCTGCCGTGTTCTGGCAGCAGCAACACCTTCCTCAGTGCCCCAGGGCACTCACCTGCACCACGTCCCCCAGGCAGATGGGGACCGGCTCTGCCTGCAGGAGGGCTGCTGTGAGCTGTCCCAGGGCTTGTAGGGATGGCACCTGTCACCAGAAAGCAGAGGAGAGGCCATGTACCCCACAAAGATGCCACAGCAGCCAGTGCTGATTCCCATTCCCAGTGTGGGGTGCCTGGTGCTGGTTCCCCTCTCAGGGGTGACCCAGAAGGCCAGCACCTACCACTGTGCGTGAAGCAGCTGCCACCGTCTTCGCTCTCACGTGCATCTGGTCGGGGCAACGAAGGCACAGGACGGCCTGGCAGCACTGAGCCAGGAGGCTGCACTTTTCCCTCCTGCTCAGACAGGGTTTCAACTTGCTGCCAGGAGAAAAGGGCAGAGAACACAGAGAGGGGCTTACTAGCCCTCCCCAGAGTGAGGCAGAGGACAGCTGCCTTTGGCCCAACCCACAACCCCAAACCCGCAGCCCCAGCCGGAGCAGCCAGCTGTGCTGGGACACACACTGGCACCCGCAGTGCCAGGAACAGACCCTACCTCAAATGCTCCATGGCCACAAGGGCCCGGGGCTGCACCGGGGACTCCTGCGGCTCCTCCTGGATCACCTCCTGCAAGGCACAGACAGGCACAAGGTGGGCAGTGGGCAGGAGAGCGGGGGAACTCCTGCCAGGCCGAGCCATGGGCTGAGCTGGCCGAGACCACAGACACCAGCCCTGCCGCCCCCTCACAACTCCCACAAAGGCTCTACAGCACCGCGGCCCCGGCTCTGGGCACTCACCACCAGGGTCTGCAGCAGCTCCCGCTTGCGGCAGAGCTCAAACTTGGGGCTGGCCCCTGCAGCCCGGATGGCTGTGCTGATTTCAGTGATGCTCTGCACCAGGGAGAGCTTCAGCTGCGCGTCCTGATGCCAGGGAAGAAAAATCCACTTTGAGCTCCTCAAAGGGCCCAGGGCAGAAAGAACAAGGGAGACGGAGGCAATCTGTCTCCAAGCACAGTGCGTGGAGGACACTGCACCCTCTGGGAGCCCTGCAGAGCCTGGCGTGACACCTGCGCTCCACCAGGAAACCTCCTCTTCCCTCCCAACAAGAAGCCTCCCAAGGGGAGGGAAGCAGCTGCCTTGGCTGTCTCCCGGGAAGACCCCATGGACCCCGGCCCAGGGGAGCAGGGCGGGCAGCACTGGCACCGCTGCGGCAGGAGAGGGGCACATGGGAAGCACAAGGAGAGGCTGGAGCTGGTGGCAGCGCCCTGGCTCTGCCACGCGCCTCAAGCCCTCACCTGGCCGCCCTCCTGATAGAGCCACAGGACGTTGCCCACGATGTCTGTCCCCACGTGGGCCAGCAGCTGCTCCTTGGGAGCTCGCAGCGCCATCCGACCATAAACCACCATGAGCGCCGCGCGGGTAGCCCGGGTCGTCACCGTGTCGCTCTGTCAGGGGTTCGCCGGAGAAGCCCGGTGAAGCACCGAGACGACAGTCCGCAGCCCCGCTCTGCCCAGGACCCTCCGTGCTCCCAAGAGGGGAGCTACCCGAGCCCAATCAGCCATGCAGCTCCCCTACACTTTCTGGCAACTACCCACAGCAACTCCCAGGGCCCTTTACCTTCTGGGGTTGCAGAGTTCCCAGGAACTGCTCCACAGATGACAAAGCCAGCTGAAAGTGCCCCTCAGCACAGCGGGACACAACTGAAACTATTCCCTACAACGCAGCAAAAGTGGGGAGTCACTCTCTCCACAGTGCCCAGCCCTGGCCAGCTCCACCAGCCAGGTAGGACCTTTCCTGATGTAATGGCAGTGAACAGAAATGCAGCAGAGCCAAAGCAGGGCACACAGAGCCCCTGAACCCCAGGGCACGCAGCACAACATGAGGAACCCTCACCTGTGCCTCCCACAGCTCCAGGAAGTTTGCAGTTTGCAGGTGTCCCAGGGTCTGCTCTTGTACGAAGCCAGGAGTCCTGCAAGCTGCCAGGGCTGTGCCGAGTGCCTTGTACAGGAACCGCTGCAAGAGAAGAGGCCAGGCCCCAACTGCAGTGACAGCCCAGCCTGGCAGGACAGGGCCAGCCCATGGCAGCCCCATGGTGCCAGGACCGCCGAGGCACCTGCAGCACCAACAGCAGCCTCTGGCCAGTCTGGCCCCAGGACCAGCTTAGCATGGAGGGGGCACAAGCACCTTCCTGGGCAAAGAGAGAGGGCAGGGGCAAAACCAGGCACGGAGCAGAGCAGCATCGCCGACCTGAGTCCTGTCCGGCGCCCTCCAGGGTTTTGTCACCGCAGCCCTCGGGGTACGTGAACAGCAGCAACACTGCACAGGCAACAAACCTTTTCCCAGGACAGGCGCGGAGAGCAGCCCAGCTGACGGCTTATTTCCCGGCTAAGGTCAATAATCCAGACGTCGCTCGCAACGAGGTCCAGTGACACTCGCAGGAACTAGGGTGAAGCGGGAGATGAAGCAAATGCCCCCCTGCTCCTGGACAGGACCTTTTGCACACCGCAGTGACCCTGGAGAGGGCCGGGGCAGAGCACCCCCTCGCAACTGCCCCTCTGCCCACCGGCCCCTCCTGTAACTGCCCCTCGCTCTTCCCCTCAGGAGCCACTCCAGCCCCGTGGGCACTGCACATGCCAGGAGCAGGCAGTGCCACGGCACAGGGCGCTGTGTAGGAGGCTTCTGCCCCTGTCTCCAGCTGCCTTTATGCCCAGCCGTTCTGCACATGCCAAGAGCAGCTCTTCCCAGCCAGTAGCACCCATGGCCAGGGCAGGCACTGGGGCCTCGGGACCTGCTTGTGCCACTCAGTGCCTCAACAGGGAGCTCTGAGGTTCCTCCCAGCACTTTTCCTGGCCTTGCTTGCCCCATTCACGTGTATCCCCACAGGGATACTGTACCTTCAGCAGAAGGCTCTCCCATTCTGCCATGTTGAGGTTTCTCGCAGTTGTTCCTGCAAAGCCAAGAAATCAGAAGCCCTTGCTGCTATTCCAGCACCGTGTCTCATGTCCCACAGCCTCAGGCCATCAGGCTGGTAAGTGCTGGCAAATACAACTTCATCCCCTCCTCTAGACTCGGTGCTGCCCTCTCCGTGCGCAGCCTCTCCCTCCCGCGGGCACTTTACCTGCCAGGTGCTGCAGCAGCAGGGGGATCTCTGCAGCCCAGCTCGCCCCCACGCACCCGTGGATCCTGCTGGGAAGCGCCTGCAGCAGCTGCAGGGCCGCAGCGCCACGGCCACCGCCTGCGTGGGGAGTCACCGCTGCCACCACCTAGGGCAGAGATGGGCTTGTGCAAGCCGCAGGAGCCGTGGCCACCCCGCAGGCAGGCGGGCAGGGAGGCTGGCATTGCCCCGGATGCCAGGAGGCAGCCGACAGCCTCGCCTGAGCGCTGCCATCCCCCGGGAGGAGCAGGAGCTCCCAATGGGCAGGGGCAGCCCAGGCACCCTCTGACATCCTCCAGCCTCCCCCCAGGGTGCCCTGCACTGGCCAAGGCACCATCTCTCCTGCCTCTCCCCTCTCTGCAGCCACAAAAGCGCTTTCCTGGGGCCCTGTTACTCACCAACAGGCGAACCAGCAGGGCCTGAGGCGCTGGCAGAGCAGCTGTGGGCACAAAGAAAAGCCACATGAGATGCCCAGCCCCACCAGGCCCTGCCCGCACCATGTCCCATGGCCCCGTGCACAGCTGAAGGGGACCCCAGCTGCGCCACCTGCGCCTTCGCTGCCCACCTTGCTCCTCAGACTCCAGGAGCTCGTGTGCTGCCTCCTCTTCATGGCACTCTGCTCTCTCCCGCCTCTTGGCCAGTGCACACAGGCAGTGGCAGAGCGGGACCAGCAAGCCCGTGTACTGGGCCGGCACCACATACCGCAGCAGTTTGGGCCACAGGAGCTGCAGGCAAGAACCGGGCCACTGAGCACGCCGCTATTTCCACCTCTCCCTCCCAGTCTGCCTGTTATTGACGCTTCTGTGGCACCAGTCCAGCCCCTGGGCCTCGCTCCTTCCCTCAGTCTCACCCCGGCTGCCTCTTCCACCTTCTCTCCCTATCACCCACCCAGCTTTGTTCCCCTTTCCCCTCGCTTTGGCTGCCTGCTTGCTGAGAGCGGCCACCACAACTCACCCTGGGGACAGCTCACCTCCCTGCTGCAATGGGGTGCCCTGTGGCCCCACCAGTCCCTATGTCTCATTTACAGAAGGCAGCCAAGACGTGCCCAGCCATGCTCCTTTCAGCCACAGCATGCGCTGAACAAGCAAGGGCAGCCCTAGCTCTTCTTGGCTGCGTTAGGGGCTAGGATGGGCGGTGTAAAAACACAGGGGAAAGAGAAGCAGCAGCAGCGTCCAGCAGCAGACAACTCACTTTGGCTACTGCTCCGGTGGAGACATCCAGTGTGCCCAGGATGTGCATGCACAGATGCCGAATGGCCTTTTCTTCCTGGGCCTCCAGCTCAGAAAGGTTTCCTGATGTCTGCAGGACAGAAGTGGGAAACACCCGTGGATGCCCATTCCCAGCGCTCTGGGTGCACGGCGAGGGGAGGCTGCTCCCACTGCGGCACCAGTGTCGCTGCTCCTGCTCACCAGGCAGGACGCCCAGTGCTAGGGACGCCCATGGCAGCGCTGTGGCACTGGACGCAGAGCAGTGCCACCCTCTGCCCTTACCAGTTTGTCTGAGGAGCGGCTGAACTCAAGGAAGATGTGCCCCACCACGTCCCATGCCGAGCAGCCCGGGGCGCTGGAGTGCAGCAGCTCCCCGATGAAACGCAGCACTGCTGTTCTCACCTGTGGCAGGGGCAGCAGTCACAACCGCACCAAATGCATGGGTTTGACAGCCTTCCCGGTGCTGCAGCCCCTCTTGCCAGGTCGAGACAATGAGGGAGCAGCAGCAGCCCTTGCTCCAGAGCCGCCACTGGGCTCCAGCCCCAGGCCCTGCCTTTGGCTGCTGCTTTGGCCTTGCCAGCCTCTGCCCTGGGGAAAGGGCGGCTCGGCCCCTGCAGCGGTACCGTCCCTGTCCAAACCAGCTCACCTGCGCTGTGGGGTCATGGCACACGGACTGTGCCAGCTTCACCAACACTGGCATGTTCTCCCTCGCATTGGGGACTGCAAGACACAAGGGGAGGCGGGTGCTGAGGATGAGCCCCCATTTTCGGAGGGATTTGTCACAGCTCCCTGGCTTTTTGTGCGCAAATGGGGCAGAAAAGTGGGGCTGCATTGCCAATTCAGAGGAAGCAGCAGCATCCCAGGGGCACTCCCTTTCTCCAGCACGTCTTACTTACTGTTAGAACAGACCAGAGCTTGCAGCATTTGCACGGCGGCCGTGCGATCAGCCCTGCTCCCGTTCCTCAGCTTGTAGTAGAGGAACACAATCACCTCCGCTGGGCAGATTTGGGCTGCGGGGAAGACATCATGCTTGGCGTTAGCGGCCAGCATCCCACACCTGCCCGTTGGCAGGACAGCAGCCGGGACACGGCGGCGCGGGGCCGGCTCTCCTTCCCTACCCTGCAGCACGATGCAGCGGCACAGCTCTGCTCGGTGCTCTGGGCTGGGCGGCTCCACCTCATCACAGAGCTGTGGGGACAAGGTGTGTTTTAGGGAAAGCCAGAGCAGCGTGGAGGGAGACAGAAACAAGTTGTGCTCCCAGTGATCCTCTCACGAGCAGCTCTGGCCACAGACCCACAACCAAAAGCCCAGAGCCCCCAGCACGTGCAGGCCAGCGACGCAGCATCAGGCCTTACCTGCTCGTGCACAGCAGCGTTGATGGCCAGAAGCCTGGTGCGAGGCATGTGGCTCTGAACGTCTGCCACAGCCCCCAGGAAATAGCGCAGACTCTGCAAAGGAGCATGGGAGGGAGAGGGCAGCTGTCACCGCCAGCCATGGGGAAAGGAAATTGGCCCCGCTGGGAGCTGCCTCGGCCTGAACCCACTTCCAGGGAGACCCCAGCCTTCACGGGGCTGCTGGCTCAACCACGAGGTCTCTCTCCCCCCTGCAGCCCTGCTGGGATGGCCTTTCCTGGCACACCGCCCCCCTCACACCTCTCCCATCACAGGGGCTGGACACGGCCCTGCCTGTGAGGACAGAGCTCCCTATGCCCCCCGACACAGAGGTGGCACAGCCTCCCCTCCCGAGCCACTTGTCCCAGGATCCATCCTCTCCATCCTGGCCTCCTGCTGTGCCGTTTCTTCTAACAAGCCCCTGCAAAGCCCCAGATCCCTCTGCCTGCTCAAAGGTATTAAAACATACAGAGCTCCTGTTCCTTCCAGCACCCTGCAGCTCTCCAACACCTTGCACCATCCCCACGGCCCCAGCAGTGCTGTGCCCCTCGCAGTGCCTCACCCTGGTCACCCCAGCGGGGTCCTGCACTTCCCGGTACTGATGCAGCAGCCAGGGAAGCCTCTGCCATGCGCGCTCACGGTGCTCCTCCAGGCGCACGAGGACACTCATCATGGCCCCCATGGCCCGGAGCACAGCCTGCTTGCCCTGATGAGGAACAGGGACACGCCACGTCGAGGGCTCAGCGTCTCTCCAGCACTTGCCTCTCCCACACACCAGCCTGCCCTTCCCATGTGGAGTCCTCCCCTTCCCCTTCACCCCTGCTACAAGGGCTCGCTCACCAGCACAGGGAGCATCTCCTCCTGCAGCCCCAGCCCACCCTGCCAAACGCTCACAGGATTTGGGCTCTTCCCAGCAGGCAGCCCCAGCCTCCATGCTGACGCCTCAGGGCCACCACGGGCACCTGCGCTCCTGCCCACTGCCTGGCACCGCTTGCCCCACTGCATGGCCTACAGACTCCCCTCTCGGGCACTTCTGTGGCCAGCCTGCTCCCTTTGGCTGCTCGCACAGTCCCTCCAGCCCCCACGGGTGCCCTCGCTGCTGTGGCCCGTGGCTGCTGGGGCAGCAGCACTCACCTCTTCCTCTTTGCAGCCCTGCCAGTTCTCACCCACGTAGCAGAAGAGCAGGTGGACGGGGGCGCAGAGCTGGGCAGCTCCCACGCGAGGGAAGGCGCATTTCTCCCACTCGCGGAAGTACATATTTATGCTGCTGCACCACTGCTCCAGGACTGCAGCATGGGAAAGGAAACAGCATCGTGTCACAGTCTCTGGCCGGCAGGAGACCTTGCAGCGGTCCCCAAGCCTGCTTCGCGCCCAGGCCAGGGATGCCAGGGCTCAGTGCAGGAGATTGGGTTTCAGGGGCATCATGAGCCATGGTCTGAGACACCCGGATTGAAATGCTGGATTGTTTCTCCCCTCTCCCACCCCAGTACCATCTCCTCTGCACAGCCTTGCTCCTTGCTTTCTTCCCAAACGGTCCCTCTCACGGCGCTTTCCACTCCCAGCCGTGCCCACCCCAAGAGCCCAGCAAGGCACCCAGGGCCACCCTGGTCCCTTCCCGTCTCTGTGGGCCCTGCTGTGATGCCGACACTCACCACCACAGACGGCGCGCAGCACCCGGCCGGTCCGCACCTCGCTCAGCGCCCTGTGCAGGGTCGCCAGCGTCGCTGCCGCGAAGGGCACGCACTGCAGCGCTGCGGAGGGGGCAGTCCCGATCAGGCAGAGCTGCCAGAGCCCGTGGGCTCTGTGCCCTGGTAGTTTTGTGTGCCAGGACCAGGGCTGTGGGGCCCTGAGGCCACGGGGCCATGCTGGCAGGGGATGGGAGAACTGGCGCTGCGCTGGGGGAGCCTATGGCATGAGGAGATTCCTGCCAGGGCACCCGCACGTGGGCACCTTCCCCAAGGGGTGCAGGGAAGCCCTGGGCAGGGCACAGGGCAAAGCCCGGCACATTTGGTCTCCAGCAGGTTCCCTCCAGCCCAGCCCAGACATTTTGGGCAGCTACAGGAGCTGTGTCTCCCGCTGGGCACCCACAGAAACGCAGAGCATCAGGCTGGGAACTCTACCGTAGCGGGCAGCCACATTCCGCAGGGTGACGAGCACCACCTCCGCTGACACCTCCTGCAGGCTCCTCAGGTGGCCCTGCAGCGCGGACACCACCTCGCGCAGGTGGGAGCGGGCCAGGGCCACCAGGACGTCACTCGCCGCCGTCCTCACAGCGGCTGTCACACCCTGGAACACAACAGTTCCTGCACGGCGCGAGCACGACCAGCTGTGCCCCGCGCTCAGTCTCCAGGCACCACATAGATCCCGTGACGCGATTCCCACTGCCCCTCGCTCCCAAACAGCCCACGACCGCCTCTCTGCACAGCTCCGGGTACCTCCCCAAGCCCCACAAGCAAGGACACGTCCCAAAGACTGTCCGTAAGACAGCTGGGCACCTGCATCCGGAGTCTCACTAAGAGAGAACAAGCTCACCTGGACCGCTCGCAGGTCTGCAGACACTGCTGCTACGAGCCTGTCTACGACAGAGCTCTGCAGACAGCTCTGAGAGCCACACAAGACGCTCTCCAGCTGGCGGTAGGTCTCCTCTCGACCGCCCTGGGGACACATCACACACCATGTGGTGGGACCTGCAGCCCTCAGCAGCTCCGGGATGGTGAGGCCGTGCTCAAGCTGGCGGCACCTCTCAGCACAGCCGTTAGGAGCGGCTGGGAATCCTGCGCTGGGATTTCCTGACCACAACCCAAGCCCCAACTCCGGCACCACCGTCACCTCCCGCAGGAAAGAAGGGTATGTGGAAGCAACTGCCCAACACCATGGCAGGATCGGTGTTTGCAGTGAGGCAGGGGACAGAGGTGCCATGGAGGGAGGACCACCCATGGCATCAGGGCAGCAGGGTGCTGTGGGGAGCCCTCCAGCCTCATGGGACAGCCCCAACTCACCGTGGCGTCTTGCAGACGGTCCAGTAGAGAGATAACCATGGCGGCAAAGGTAGCGATGACCACAGGGACAGACCCAGCCACGCTGCCGCCATCTTCCTCGCGCACAGGTCCAGACCGGGGACCTACACGAGTGAAGAACCCTGGAAGGAAAAGTGGAGGGTTGCATCACGCCAGCAGCTGCAGGGACGGGCCCGGTATCAGGGAACTGGTGTCCCCAGCCAGAGCTCAGGGTGCCAGGAGAGGCCAGGGAGGCCTGGGGACAGGGGCCTCGCTCTCCAAGCTGGGAACGCCGGCACCAGCAGGGCCCCTCACGCCCACGGAGGACGTGGGGTGCCAAGCGCGGTGCTGGCCCTCACCTCGGAGTGCTCGCAGCACCCCCATCGTGGCAATACTCCTTCCGCGGACGCGCTGCTCCATCAGCAAGCACTTCCTCTCACAGGAGTCACGAGCCACTGGGCCAGCGCCAGCCCTGGGAGGGTGATGGGCCCACGGGGACCACTGTGACCCGCCATGAGGGCCACTGTGACACATGAGGGCCTCAGCGCCTCACAGAGGGCTGCCAGCAGCGCGGGGCTGGGGGCGGCCTGGCTGGGGCCAGGAGCTCCTGCGCCCCAAGGGCGGCCCTGCCCGCGCTCCAGCACTCACGGGTGCTCTCCAGCCTCCAGACATCCTGCGCGGTGACTCTCTCTGCAGACGCAAGGCCCGTGCCTGTGCAGTGTTAATTCATTACGAGGATGTGGAATAAAGGCTGCTACAGGTGGAAGGCAAGGTTACCACCTTTCTGCTCCGATTTAGGAGTTTCAAGCAGTGTCACTGAAGCTGCTGCCAAACAACCTCCTTGTCTTCACGAGATTATCCAAAGGACAGAAGCAATAGAATCATAGAATCATAGAATGCTTAGGGTTGGAAGGGACCTCTAGAGATCATCTAGTCCAACCCCCTGCACACGCAGGGACACCTAGAGCATGTGGCACAGGACTGCATCCAAGTGGGTTTTGAAGATCTCCAGAGAAGGAGACTCTACAACCTCTCTGGGCAGCCTGTTCCAGCGCTCTGGCACCCTCACTGTTAAGAAATTTTCCCTTAAGTTCCTATGGAATTTTTGGTGCTTCAGTTTCCGGCCATTTCCTCTAGTCCTATCAGTGGCCACCACTGAAAAGAGACCATCCCCGTCCTCTGCACTCCCTCCCTTGAGGTATTTATATATACTGATTAGATCCCCTCTCAGCCTTCTCTTCTCCAGGCTGAACAGGCCCAGCTCCCTCAGCCTCTCCTCATAGGGCAGATGTTCCAGGCCCCTGATCATCCTTGTAGCCCTGCGCTGGACTCTCTCCAGCAGCTCCACATCCCTCTTGTACTGTGGAGCCCAGAACTGGACACAATACTGCAAATGTGGCCTCACTAGGGCTGAGCAGAGGGGCGGGATCACCTCCCTCGACCTGCTGGAGACGCTCTTCTTAATGCACCCTTTGTATGGAGCATTCCGCTGCTCAACGGATGCTTAATCAGCAGCTGCCTTTCCTGAGCTTTCCAAGCTTCCTTTCTCCAGCGATTTTCCCCAAAAAAATTCTCTCTTGGAAGAAGCAAAAAAAAACAAAACAGAGAAAAAATAACAGGCAGAAGAGGGGATCATCATTGGCCGCCTCCTCGGGCAGTTTTGGGGCTGTTTCGGCCATTTTAGGGGCCGTTTTTCGGCGGTTTTTAGAGGCCGGTTCTCAGCTCGTGGCTGCGCAGGCGCCGCCTCATGGCGAAATGGCGGCACTGCGCGTGCGCGGGGAGGGGGGGCGCGCGCGTCTCCTGCGCACCGCGCATGCGCTGTTTTCCGTGCGGGAGGGGGCGCGCGGCTCCTGCGCACTGCGCATGCGCTGTCCTCCGTTCGGGAGGGGGCGCGCGGCTCCCGCGGGAGGGGATGGGGAGGATTTGGGGCTGAAAAATCGGGATTTTGGGGAGGCAGGAGGGGCCTGGAAGGGGTGTTTGGGGGAAAACTCAGGGATTTGGGGAGGGCTGAGCAATCTAGGGGGGAAATGGAGTCTTGGGGGTTTTGGGGGTCTCGGGAGGGGCTGGGGGACTTGGGGGGATCCTGGGGCAGATGGGGGGACATGGGGGTCCTGGGGCAAATTGGGGGGATTTGAGGGCAAATTGGGTGGATATTGGGGGTCTTGGGGCAGGTTTGGGGGGATATTGGGGGGTCTTGGGACATATGGGAGGTTTGGGGGCAGATAGAGGGGATATTGGGGGTCTTGGGAGGGTTTTGGGGGGGTTTGGGGTGAATTGGGGGGATATTGAGGGTCTTAGGGGGATATTGGGAGTCCTGGGGGTTCTCGGGGGCTGAGGCGGGTTCTGGGGCCAGGGGGAGGGAGCCGTTTTGGGGCAAAACGGGGCCGTTTTGGGGCACAGTTCAGAGGGGGGGGAGGTGTCAGAGCCCTGAGGAGGCCACTGGGGGCGGGGCCTGTGGCAGGAAATGCCTCCTTCCCCAGCAGGGACACGCCTCCTGGGACACGCCCACAGAAAGGACACGCCCCCTTTTCCAACCTCCCCCCCATTGGCTGCAATGAAGCTGCGGGGGCGGGGTGGAGGTGCTGGGCGTGGCCAAGCCCCTCCGTGCTGCTGGGGAGCCTCCCCATTGGCTGAACCCCTCCTCCATTGACCCCCCTTGGCCCCCTTGAGCCCCCATTGGCCCCATTGAGCCTCCCTTGGCCCAGTTGAACCTATAGGGCCACTTGGCCCCATTGAGCCCCCCCAGTAGCTCCCCTTGACCCCCCATTGGCCCAGTTGACCCTGTAGGCCCCATTGAGCCCCCCTTGGCCCCATTGACATGCCTGACCCCCTCCCAATAGCCCCCATTGACCCCCTCTTGGTCCAGTTGCCCCTACGGCCCATCTGGCTGCAGAGATGGGCCAGGATCATCTCGGGGTGGAGGACGTCAACCCGGAGAGCTTCGAGGGGGTCAGCCTTAGGCCGGGGCACCCCATAGAGATGGGGGGACTCATAGGGACGTGGGGACCCGCCGGGAACCCAGTGGGAGCAGGTGTCCCCATAGGAGACCCATAGGGACCTCCAGGACACCTGTGACACCCCTAGGAGACCCATAGGGGACCCACAGGGAGATGGAGACCCATAGGGAACCCATAGGAGACACATAGGGACATGGAGACCCAAAGAAGACCCATAGTGACATGAGACCCATAGGGGACCCATAGAAGACCCATAGGGACATGAAGACCCATAGCTACCCGGCAGGTCCAAAATTGCCCCCACCCAACCATGAAGCCCCCACGGTGGCCGTAGCTCCTCCCTCTTGGGCCATGGGGCTCATCGGCTATGGGGTGGGGGACAACACGGGGGTCACAGGGGGCGGCCTCACCCCCAGGGAAAACCCTGGCCCCATAGATCTGCCCCCCGGCCCCATAGATTCCCCTGTAGCCCCATAGATCCCCCCCCCGGCCCCATAGATCCCCCCCCGGCCCCATAGATACCCCCACCGGCTCCCCCACCAAGGCCGACTACCTTAAGGCCAACTACCCCTTAATTTTCCTTAATTGCCCCTTCATTAACCTTAATTACCCTCGACTACCCCTTAATTACCCCTTCATTGACCTTAATTACCGATGAATGACCCTTCATTAACCCTTCGTTGAACCCAATTAGCCCTTCACTGACCTAATTAAGCCTTGATGGACCCTCATTGACCCCCTTTACCTCCAATGCCCCCCCTTTGGCCATACCTGATCCCTAATTAACTCTAATTAACCCCTATTTCCCCCTCATTACTTTACACCATTGACACCAAATTTACCCCAAACAACCCCCAATGCAGCCCCATTGTCCTAATTAACCCCTAATTAACCCCTAATTGCCTTAACGATGCCCCCAAGACCCCCCAATGGCTCCCCAATTAACCCCTAATTAACCGCTCATTATCTGCCATTATCCTCTCATTAACACCCCGAGCTAATTAACCCCCCCCCCAAATTAACGATGTCCCCATCGGCTGCCCCCCCCCACCTCCCACCATTGGACCTCTAATTAAACCCTTAATTAACTAATTGAATATTAATTCATTTAATTAATACATCATAATAATTTGTATTGACTTTATATATATCATAAAACATATGACATGACATATTAATTTATATTAATATATATGACATTAAATTATATTAATGACATATTAATTTATATTAATAATAAAATAGTGGGGAGAGGGATCCCCGGACGCCAGGGCCCCTCTGCGGAGGGGGAGGAGGAGGCAGAGGGGGAGGAGGGTCTATAATTGGGGGAGGGGGGAAGGGCGGAGACTGTGGGAGGGAGGAAGGGAGGGAGGAAGGGAGGAAGGGAGGGAGGAAGGAAGGAAGGAAGGAAGGAAGGAGGGAGGGAGGGAGGAAAGAAAGAAAGAAAGAAAGAAAGAAAGAAAGAAAGAAAGAAAGAAAGAAAGAAAGAAAGAAAGAAAGAAAGAAAGAAAGAAAGAAAGAAAGAAAGAAAGAAAGAAAGAAAGAAAGAAAGAAAGAGAGAGAGAGAGAAAGAAAGAGAAAGAAAGAAAGAGAAAGAAAGAAAGAAAGAGAGAAAGAGAGAAAGAGAGAAAGAGAAAGAGAGAGAAGAGAGAAAGAGAGAAAGAGAAAGAGAGAAAGAGAAAGAAAGAGAAAAGAAGAGAAAGAAGAAAGAGAGAAAGAGAGAAGAGAAGAAAGAGAAGAAAGAAAGAGAGAGAAAGAAAGAGAGAAAGAGAAAGAAAGAGAGAGAGAAAGAGAAAGAAAGAGAAAGAAAGAGAAAAAGAAAGAAGGAAAGAAGAAAGAAAGAAAGAAAGAGAGAAAGAAAAAGAGAGAAAGAAAGAGAGAGAGAAAGAGAAAGAAAAAGAGAGAAAGAGAGAAAGAGAAAGAAAGAGAGAAAGAGAAAGAGAGAAAGAAAGAGAGAAAGAGAAAGAAAGAAAGAGAAAGAGAGAGAAAGAGAGAAAGAGAAAGAGAAAGAAAAAGAAAGAAAGAAAGAAAGAAAGAAAGAAAGAAAGAAAGAAAGAGAAAGAAGGAAAGAAGGAAAGAAGGAAAGAAAGAAAGAAAGAAAGAAAAGAAAGAAAGAAAGAAAGAAAGAAAAAAGAAAGAAAGAAGGAAAGAAAGAAAGAAAGAAAAGAAGAGAAAGAAAGAAAAGAAAGAGAAAGAAAGAAAAGAAAGAAAGAAAAGAAAGAAAGAAAAGAAAGAAAGAAAGAAAGAAAAGAAAGAAAGAAAGAGAGAAAAGAAAGAAACAGAGAAAGAAAGAAAGAAAGAAAGAAAGAAAGAGAGGAAAGAAAGAAAGAAAGAAAGAAAGAAAGAGAGGAAAGAAAGAAAGAAAGAAAGGAAAGAAAGAAAGAAAGAAAGAAAGAAAGAAAGAAAGAAAGAAAGAAAGAAAGAAAGAAAGAGAGAGAGAGAAAGAAAGAGAAAGAAAGAAAGAGAAAGAAAGAAAGAAAGAGAGAAAGAGAGAAAGAGAGAAAGAGAAGAGAGAAAGAGAAAGAGAGAAAGAGAAAGAAAGAAAAAGAGAGAAAGAAAGAGAGAAAGAGAGAAAGAGAAAGAAAGAGAAAGAAAGAAAGAGAGAGAAAGAAAGAGAGAAAGAGAA